>NC_045961.1:103808906-103918906 GCF_010909765.2 Amblyraja radiata
TTTCTCCGGGTGCTCCGGTTTCCGCCCACGCTCCGAAGACGCGCAGGTTTGTAGGCTGGTTGTCCTAGTGTGTGTAGGATAGTGCTAGTGTACAGGGATCGCTGGTCTGCATGGACTCGGTGGGACGAAGGGCCTGTTTCCACGCTGTATCTCTAAACTAAAGATTTCACCATGTGCATCATGAGATCGTAAGTGATAAGAGCAGAATTAGGCCATTCGGCCCATCAAGTCCACCCCGCCATTCAATCATGGCTGATCTATATCACCATCCTAACCCCATTCTCCTGCCTTCTCCCCATAACCTCTGACAGTGCTGCTGTCTCAGTTCTCTGGGGACCAGAGTTCGATCCTGCCTTGGGGTGCTGTCTGTGTGGAGTTTAACTGTCCCTTTTACAAGAATGATCCCAGGAATGAGTAGGTGAAGATATGATCCATTGTGAGAGGTACGGACAGGGGTTTCTGCGGCAACAGACGGGATGCGAGGATGGTGTGCTGCCTTCCTGGTGCCAGGATCCAGGATGTCACGGACAGAGTGCAGAAAATCCTCAAGGGCGAAGGTGAACATCCGGAAGTGGTAGTGCATGTCGGCACAAACGATGTCGGAAAGAAGGGGATGAATATTCTGCAGCGTGACTTTAGAGAGCTCGGAAAAATGCTGAAAAGCAGGACCTCCAGGGTTGTTATCTCCGGTTTGCTTCCAGTTCCTCGTGCTGGCGAGAGCAGGAACAGGGAGATACGGGACCTGAACGTGTGGCTGAGGAACTGGTGCACGGGGCAGGGATTTAGATTCTTAGATCACTGGGATCTGTTTTGGGGTAAGGGGGAACTGTACAAAAGGGACGAATTGCATCTTAACAGGTGTGGGACCAGCATTCTGGCAGGCAGGTTTGCCACTGCTACACGGGTGGTTTTAAACTGAATAAGGGGGGGTGGGGTGTCGAATGGGATAGTGGAGGATGGAGTTAAAGGGAAAGGGTTTCTTAAATGTGTGAGCATAGAGACAGAGGGGTGTAAAATGAGGGTAGAAGCAATAGGTAGCAAGGTGAAAAGTAAAAGTGGCAGGCCGGAAAATCCAGGGCAAAAATCAAAAAGGGCCACTTTTCAACAAAATTGTATAAGGGGTAAGAGTGTTGTAAAAACAAGCCTGAAGGCTTTGTGTCTCAATGCAAGGAGCATTCGTAATAAGGTGGATGAGTTGAATGTGCAGATAGCTATTAATGATTATGATATAGTTGGGATCACAGAGACATGGCTCCAGGGTGACCAAGGCTGGGAGCTGAACATCCAGGGATATTCAATATTCAGGAGGGATAGAGAGAAAGGAAAAGGAGGTGGGGTAGCGTTGCTGGTTAGAGAGGAGATTAACGCAATGGAAAGGAAGGACATTAGTTTGGAGGATGTGGAATCGGTATGGGTAGAGCTGCGAAACACTAAGGGGCAGAAAACGCTGGTGGGTGTTGTGTACAGGCCACCTAACAGTAGTAGTGAAGTTGGAGATGGTATCAAACAGGAAATTAGAAATGCGTGCGACAAAGGCAAAACAGTTATAATGGGTGACTTCAATCTACATATAGATTGGGTGAATCAAATTGGCTGGGGTGCTGAGGAAGAGGATTTCTTGGAATGTATGCGGGATAGTTATCTAAATCAACATGAAGAGGAACCAACGAGAGAGCAGGCTATTTTAGACTGGGTATTGAGTAATGAGGAAGGGTTAGTTAGCAGTCTTGTTGTACGTGCCCCCTTGGGCAAGAGTGACCATAATATGGTTGAGTTCTTCATTAGGATGGAGAGTGACATTGTTAATTCAGAAACAATGGTTCTGAACTTAAAGAAAGGTAACTTTGAGGGTATGAGACGTGAATTGGCCAAGATTGACTGGCAATTAATTCTAAAAGGGTTGACGGTGGATATGCAATGGAAGACATTTAAAGACTGCATGGATGAACTACAAAAATTGTCATCCCAGTTTGGCAAAGAATAAATCAGGGAAGGTAGTACATCCGTGGATAACAAGGGAAATCAGGGATAGTATCAAAGCGAAGGATGATGCGTACAAATTAGCCAGAAAAAGCAGCATACCGGAGGACTGGGAGAAATTCAGAGACCAGCAGAGGAGGACAAAGGGCTTAATTAGGAAAGGAAAAATAGATTATGAAAGAAAACTGGCAGGGAACATAAAAACCGACTGCAAAAGTTTTTATAGATATGTGAAAAGAAAGAGATTAGTTAAACAAATGTAGGTCCCTTGCAGTCAGAAACAGGTGAGTTGATCATGGGGAACAAGGATATGGCGGACCAATTGAATAACTACTTTGGTTCCGTCTTCACTAAGGAAGACATAAATAATCTGCCGGAAATAGCAGGGGACCGCGGGTCAAAGGAGTTGGAGGAATTGAGTGAAATCCAGGTTAGCCGGGAAGTGGTGTTGGGTAAATTGAATGGATTAAAGGCCGATAAATCCCCAGGGCCAGATAGGCTGCATCCCAGAGTACTTAAGGAAGTAACTCCAGAAATAGTGGATGCATTAGTAATAATCTTTCAAAACTCTTTAGATTCTGGAGTAGTTCCTGAGGATTGGCGGGTAGCAAACGTAACCCCACTTTTTAAGAAGGGAGGGAGAGAGAAAACGGGGAATTACAGACCAGTTAGTCTAACATCGGTAGTGGGGAAACTACTAGAGTCAGTTATTAAAGATGGGATAGCAGCACATTTGGAAAGTGGTGAAATCATTGGACAAAGTCAGCATGGATTTACAAAAGGTAAATCATGTCTGACGAATCTTATAGAATTTTTCGAGGATGTAACTAGTAGCGTGGATAGGGGAGAACCAGTGGATGTGGTGTATCTGGACTTCCAGAAGGCTTTCGACAAGGTCCCACATAAGAGATTAGTATACAAACTTAAACCACACGGCATTGGGGGTTCAGTATTGATGTGGATAGAGAACTGGCTGGCAAACAGGAAGCAAAGAGTAGGAGTAAACGGGTCCTTTTCACAATGGCAGGCAGTGACTAGTGGGGTACCGCAAGGCTCAGTGCTGGGACCCCAGCTATTTACAATATATTAATGATCTGGATGAGGGAATTGAAGGCAATATCTCCAAGTTTGCGGATGACACTAAGCTGGGGGGCAGTGTTAGCTGTGAGGAGGATGCTAGCAGACTGCAAGGTGACTTGGATAGGCTGGGTGAGTGGGCAAATGTTTGGCAGATGCAGTATAATGTGGATAAATGTGAGGTTATCCATTTTGGTGGCAAAAACAGGAAAGCAGACTATTATCTAAATGGTGGCCGACTAGGAAAAGGGGAGATGCAGCGAGACCTGGGTGTCATGGTACACCAGTCATTGAAAGTAGGCATGCAGGTGCAGCAGGCAGTGAAGAAAGCGAATGGTGTGTTAGCTTTCATAGCAAATGGATTTGAGTATAGGAGCAGGGAGGTTCTACTGCAGTTGTACAGGGTCTTGGTGAGACCACACCTGGAGTATTGCGTACAGTTTTGGTCTCCAAATCTGAGGAAGGACATTATTGCCATAGAGGGAGTGCAGAGAAGGTTCACCAGACTGATTCCTGGGATGTCAGGACTGTCTTATGAAGAAAGACTGGATAGACTTGGTTTATACTCTCTAGAATTTAGGAGATTGAGAGGGGATCTTATAGAAACTTATAACATTCTTAAGGGGTTGGACAGGCTAGATGCAGGAAGATTGCTCCCGATGTTGGGGAAGTCCAGGACAAGGGGTCACAGCTTAAGGATAAGGGGGAAATCCTTTAAAACCGAGATGAGAAAAACTTTTTTCACACAGAGAGTGGTGAATCTCTGGAACTCTCTGCCACAGAGGGTAGTCGAGGCCAGTTCATTGGCTATATTTAAGAGGGAGTTAGATGTGGCCCTTGTGGCTAAAGGGATCAGAGGGTATGGAGAGAAGGCAGGTACGGGATACTGAGTTGGATGATCAGCCATGATCATATTGAATGGTGGTGCGGGCTCGAAGGGCCGAATGGCCTACTCCTGCACCTAATTTAAAATAAGAAATAAATAAATAAATGATGAGCGTTTGTCGGCACTGGGCCTGTACTCGCTGGAGTTTAGAAGGATGAGGGGTGACCTCTACTGAAACATACAGAATAGTAAAAGGCTTGGATAGAGTGGATGTGGAGAGGATGTTTCCACTAGTGGGAGAGTCTAGGACTAGAGGTCACAGCCTCAGAATTAAAGGACGTTCTTTTAGGAAGGAGATGAGAAGAATATGTTTAGTCAGAGGGTGGTGAATCTGTGGAATTCTTTGCCACAGAAGGCTGTGGAGGCCACGTCAGTGGATATTTTTAAGGCAGAGATGGATAGATTCTTGATTGAATGGCGGAGTAGACTTTATGGGCTGAATGGCCTAAATTCAACTCCCATCAATTATGACCTTTGGCCTAACTTCCTTCTGAACCTTTCCCAATCCTGCCTCCCGATGTCCCACCCGGATCTGAACCAATTTTCTCTTCTCCCATCCCCTCTCGCCCGCGACCCTTTGCAGTTTAGTTTAGTTTAGTTTACTATTGCCACTTGTACAGTGAAAAGCTTTTTGTTGCGTGCTATCCTGGTCAGCTAAAAGTCTATACATGATTACAATCGAGCCATCCACGGTGCACAACAGACAATAGACAATAGGTGCAGGAGTAGGCCATTCGGCCCTTCGAGCCAGCACCGCCATTCAATGTGATCATGGCTGACCATCCACAATCAGTACCCCGTTCCTGCCTTCTCCACATATCCCCTGACTCCGCTTTTTTTAAGAGCCCTATCTAGCTCTCTCTTGAAAGTATCCAGAGAACCGGCCTCCACTGCCCTCTGAGGCAGAGAATTCCACAGACTCACCACTCTCTGTGAGAAAAAGTGTTTCCTCGTCTCCGTTCTAAATGGCTTACTCCTTATTCTTAAACTGTGGCCCCTGGTTCTGGATACAGATGCAGGGAATAACATTTAGTGCAAGATAAAGCCCGATTGAGGATAGGACGAAGGTTTCCAATGAGGTGGATGGGAGAGACACAAAAAGCTGGAGTAACACAGCGAGACAGGCAGCATCTTTGGAGAGAAGGAATGGGTGACGTTTCGGGTCGGGACCCTTCTTCAGACTGGAGTTAGATGGGGGGGTCAGAACCGGTCTCTAGTGGGTGATTGGATGGTCCAGTTGTCTGTTAACAACCGGGAAGAAACTGTGCCGGAGTTTGAGTTTGAGTTGAGTTTATGGTCACGTGTACCGAGATACAGAGCGTCTACCAAATCTTCTACTCCCAGCTTAAAGAAGGCAAACATCAAAGAGGCGGACAAACGAAGATTCAAAGATGCCTTAAAAGCCAGCATGAAGAAATGTGCAATCCACATTGATAATTGGCAAACCAATGCCAAGGACAGGAAACTCTGGCGAACCATCATCCAAGAGGAACAGCGACCTTCGAAGCCAAGAGATGCGCAGAATTAGAAGAAAAGAGGGGGAAACGGAGAGAGACGGCAACAAACCAAGCCCGATCTGCCGTCTGGAATTACCTGTCCTGAATGTCGAAGAACTTTCAAAGCCAGGATTGGACTCATAATCCAGCTGAGAATACCGTAAAGACAACAGGAGGCCGACCATCATCTCGTCCTCGAGGGATCGCCACGATGGCGACTTTTGTCGTGTGCTATCCAGTCAGTGGAATGACAATACATCATGAAAGTCGAGCTGTCCACAGTGTGTACAGATGCATGAATCTGGAATACCCTGAATCTGGAGGTATGCGTTTTCACACTTGTGCACCAACATTACTTCCTCTGGCTTCACAACTTCTATCCTTATCTCACGCTTTTTGTCTCTTCATCTCTCGCCTTTGTCCAAGCATCTGTCTATCGAACCCCCCCCCACCTCACTCACCTGTATCCACCTATCACTCGCCAGGCTTTTTCCGCCCATTCTCTCTTCCAGCTTTCTCCCCCCCCCCCCCCCCCCCCCTCACCCTCTCGTTACAATCAGTTTACAAGACGACGCCCAACTAGAGTGGCCAACTTTCTCACTCCCAAATAACGGACAAAAGGTCAAAATACGGGACAAATTCCCGACGGCAATTCATTGACCGACTGGGCCGTGTCTGGGTGAATGATGAGTTGGCCCCGGGTGCTGGACTGTACACAAAGCCCAGCCGGCGGGCCAGCTGAGGAGTTTTGGCCCGGGCCGCGCGACGTCGCGCGCAAAGTCCGGCGCCCCGTCCAACTCGTGAACCGATGATCGGCCGTGAGAAGGAGGGGTGGTGGTGGTGTCGGCGGTAAGCGAAGGTACGAAGGTCGGACAGCTGGCCGGGCTGCCGACCAACGGGGCCACGGGCGAGACACTGCTGCTGCTGCTGCTGCTGCACTCCATGGGCTGCACTACGTCGGGACGGGTGAGGCGGGGCCGGACGCGGCGCTCCGACCCGACAGTCCCCTCGACCCGAGTAGTAGCGGTCAAATACGGGACAAGGGCGGTCCCGTACGGGACAAACCAATTTAGCCCAATATACGGGATGTCCCAGCTAATACGGGACAGTTGGCAACACTAGGCCCAACCCTGGCGACCATTTTGCGTGCTGGCCACAGAAGCAGATCTACAGTCACATATGACAATCGCTCCACACTCTACAATCTCTACTTCTGCAGCAACATTCCTTACTCTAACTATGATCTTCTCGGCTTTGCACCAAACGTTATTCCCTTGCCCTGTATCTATACGCTGTAAATAGCTCGATTGTTTTGTCTTTCTGATGACTGGTTAGCACCCAACAAAACTTTTCACTGTAGCTCAGTACACGTGACAATGACCTAAATTGAAACTGAAGAAGGGTCCCGACCAAAAACGTCACCTATCCATGTTCTCCAGAGATGCTGCCTGACCCGCTGAGTTACTCCAGCACTCTGTGAAACGTCACCTATCCATGTTCTCCACAGATGCTGCCTGACCCGCTGAGTTACTCCAGCACTCTGTGAAACGTCACCTATCCATGTTCTCCACAGATGCTGCCTGACCCGCTGAGTTACTCCAGCACTCTGTGAAATGTCACCTATCCATGTTCTCCACAGATGCTGCCTGACCCGCTGAGTTACTCCAGCACTCTGTGTTTTTTTTTCTCAAACCCTGCTACGTTCTGGCCCCTAGCTGTTTTCAGCGAATTACCCAAGTGTTAATCCTAGGGTGGTGAACCTGCGGGATTCATTTCCACAGAAGGCTGTGGATGCCAAGTAATGGATACATTGATACATATAGGTGCAGGAGTAGGCCATTCGGCCCTTTGAGCCAGCACTGCCATTCAATGTGATCATGGCTGATCATCCACAATCAGTACCCCGTTCCTGCCTTCTCCCCACATCCCCTGACTCCGCTATCTTTAAGAGCCCTATCTAATGGTCCACTTAGGCGATTTGTCTATTGTCTATGGTCTATTGTCTATTATGAAGGAGCACTGGCTCACCAGCTGAGGGAAGATGGCATGGGGTAAGGAGGACTCTGTAACTAGACTAAACTGTCTCTCCCTCCCTGCTGCTGCCTCCGACCTGAAACCAACCTAATTAAATTCCTGTCTGCAGCTCGTGCCATGAATCCATAATTCTATATATAGATTACCCTGGGCTCTCAATTACAATCTGGTCTGCAACTCGCTCCTGAGACTCCGGCAATCCATCGCTAGACCATGTGAACCATGAGAAGGTTCGAGGTGGTGCAGCGGGAACGTTGCTGCCTTACAGCGCCAGAGAACCGCGTTCGATCACGAGCACGGGTGTTGTTTGACAATAGACAATAGACAATAGGTGCAGGAGTAGGCCATTCGACCCTTCGTGCCAGCACAGCCATTCAATGTGATCATAGCTTCTTGTGTATGGCGTGCACAGCCTAAAGTTGTAGGACAACTTGTTCTATTTGATCTTATTTGATTGTGCACGCCGGGTTGATTGCATTCGTTGAAACAGGGTGGACCACGTGAAGGTTGCAATCTCCCACCCCGTGATAATGGCTGATCATCCACAATCAGTACCCCGTTCCTGCCTTCTCCCCATATCCCCTGACTCCACTGTTTAAGAGCCCTATCTAGTTCTCTCTTGAAAGCATCCCGAGAACCGGCCTCCACCGCCCTCTGAGGCAGAGAATTCCACAGACTCACAACTCTCTCTGTGAAGAAGTGTTTCCTCGTCTCCGTTCTAAATGGCTTACTCCTTATTCTTAAACTGTGGCCCCTGGTTCTGGACTCCCCCAACATCGGGAACATGTTTCCTGCCTCTAGCGTGTCCAAACCCTTAATAATCTTATATGTTTCAATAAGATATCCTCTCATCCTTCTAAACTCCAAAGTATACAAGCCCAGCAGCTCCATTCTCTCAGCATATGACAGTCCCGCCATCCCGGGAATTAACCTTGTGAACCTACGCTGCACTCCCTCAATAGCAAGAATGTCCTTCCTCAAATTAAGGGACCAAAACTGCACACAATACTCCAGGTGTGGTCTCACTAGGGCCCGTTCTCTCCGTGACCGCGTGGGTTTTCTCCGGTTGCTCCAGTTTCCTCCAACACTCCAAAGGTCTATAGGTTTTGTAGGTAAATTGGTGCATCGGTAAAAATTATAATTTGTCCCTAGTGTGTTGGCTAGTGCTAGTGTGCGGGGAGATCGCTGGTCTGCACGGAATCGGTGGGCCGAAGGGCCTGTTTCCACTCTGTATCTTTAAACTGAAAATGTGCATGGTGGATAGCTGAGGGGAATTTTAAGGAGGAAAGAGTAAAACGGAGACATGAGCAACTGCAGATGCTGGGAGCATGAGGAATTCAGCGGGTTGGGCAGCACGGGTTTAGGAACAACTCCATCCTAGACCACAAGAGCCCAACACAACCAACTCCCTTCCGTTGCTGCCTTTCAGCGCCAGAGAACCATCTACACTTCACGCTGCCTCGGCAAGGCCAGCAGTATAGCCAAGGACCAGTCTCACTCTCTCTTCTCCCCTCTCTAAACAACCAGGGGCCACAGTTTAAGAATAAGGGGTAAGCCATTTAGAACGGAGACGAGGAAACACTTTTTCTCACAGAGAGTGGTGAGTCTGTGGAATTCTCCGCCTCAGAGGGCGGTGGAGGCCGGTTCTCTGGATACTTTCAAGAGAGAGCTGGATAGGGCTCTTAAAGATAGCGGAGTCAGGGGATATGGGGAGAAGGCAGGAACGGGGTACTGATTGGGGATGATCAGCCATGATCACATTGAATGGCGGTGCTGGCTCGACGGGCCGAATGGCCTACTCCTGCACCTATTGTCTATTGTCTATTGTCCATTGTCTCTCCCATCAGGAAAGAGGTACAGAAGAGTGAAAACACACACCTCCAGATTCAGGGAGTTTCTTCCCGGCTGTTATCAGGCAACAGAACCGCCCAGTCACCAACTAGGGAGCTGTCCTGAGCTCCAACCTCTACCCCATTGGAGATACAAGACTGCCTATAATTGGAGTTTACTGGACTTTATCTTGCACAGTGTTATATTCCCATTTATCCTGTATCTGTGCACTGCAGACGGCTTGATTATACTCGCCTGTTTGTTTTGCTGACTGGATCGCACGCGAAACTGAACTGAAACTAAGTGTGGTATTTTGCAGGAAGTGGCAAACCAAAATAAACCTCTGGTGAGGGAATGGACAGGCGACAATAGACAACAGGTGCAGGAGTAGGCCATTTGGCCCTTCGAGCCAGCACCACCATTCAATGTGATCATGGCTGATCATCCACAATCAGACTTCTGACCGACATACACTACAAACCAACTGACACACATGGCTATCTGGACTACACATCTCCCCACCCTGCCCCCTGTAAAGACTCCATCCCCTACTCCCAATTCCTCCGCTTACGCCGCATCTGCTCCCAGGATGAGACGTTCTACACCAGGGCATCGGAAATGTCCTCGTTCTTCAGGGAACGGGGATTCCCCTCCGCCACCATAGATGAGGCTCGCACCAGGGTCTCATCCATACCCCGCAACGCTGCTCTCTCTCCCCATCCCCGCACTCGCAACAAGGACAGAGTCCCCCTAGTCCTCACCTTTCACCCCACCAGCCGGCAAATACAACAAATAATCCTCCGCCTTTTCTGCCACCTCCAACGTGACCCCACCACTCGCCACATCTTCCCATCTCCCCCCATGTCTGCCTTCCGCAAAGACCGCTCCCTCCGCAACTCCCTCGTCAATTCTTCCCTTCCCTCCCGCACCACCCCCTCCCCGGGCACTTTCCGTTGCAACTGCAAGAAATGCAACACCTGTCCCTTCACCTCCCCCCTCGACTCCATTCAAGGACCCAAGCAGTCGTTCCAGGTGCGACATAGGTTCATCTGTATCTCCTCCAACCTCATCTACTGCATCCGCTGCTCTAGATGTCAGCTGATTTACATCGGGGAGACCAAGCGTAGGTTGGGCGATCGTTTCGCCGAACACCTCCGCTCAGTCCGCAATAACCTACCTGAACTCCCGGTGGCTCAGCACTTCAACTCCCCCTCCCATTCCCAATCCGACCTCTCTGTCCTGGGTCTCCTCCATTGCCAGAGTGAGCAACACCGGAAATTGGAGGAACAGCACCTCATATTCCGCCTGGGTTGCTTGCGTCCGGTTGGCATGAACATTGAATTCTCCCAATTTTGCTAGCCCTTGCTGTCTCCTCCCCTTCCTTAACCCTCGAGCTGTCTCCTCCCATCCCCCCGCCCTCGGGCTCCTCCTCCTCCCTTTTTCTTTCCTTCTCCCCCCCACCCCCCATCAGTCTGAAGAGGGGTTTCGGCCCGAAACGTCGCCTATTTCCTTCGCTCCACAGATGCTGCTGCACCCGCTGAGTTTCTCCAGCATTTTTGTGTACCTTCGATCTTCCAGCATCTGCAGTTCCTTCTTGAACATCCACAATCAGTACCCAGTTCCTGCCTTCTCCCCATATCCCCTGACTCCGCTATCTTGGAGAGCCCTATCTAGCTCTCTCTTGAAAGTATCCAGAGAATCCAAGATGGAGACCGGGGATAGGTGACGTTTGGAAGCTGATACCACATATCTAAGTGTTCGGCAGAGGAACGACAGGTGATGGAGTGAGTGCGGGGATTGGTTGAGAAGGTAATCTCTTGAGGAGTTTGTCAGTGGCATAGAATCAGGAGATGTAGTCAGTATGGATAGAACTGATGAATTGTAAGGGGAAAACAACCCTAATGGGAGTTATCTGCAGGTCCCCAAACAGTAGCCTGGATATAGGGTGCAAGTTGTATCAAGAGTTAAAATTGGCATGTAGCAAAGGTAATGCTACAGTTGTTATGGGAGATTTCAACATGCAGGTAGACTGGGAAAATCAGGTTGGTACTGGACCCCAAGAAAGGGAGTTTGTGGAGTGCCTCCGTGATGGATCCTTAGAGCAGCTTGTACTGGAGCCTACCAGGGAGAAGGCAATTCTGGATTTAGTGTTGTGTAATGAACCGGATTTGATAAGGGACCTTGAGGTTAAGGAGCCATTAGGATGTAGTGACCATAATATGATAAGTTTTAATCTGCAATTTGAGAGGAAGAAGGGTAAATCAGAAGTGTCTGTACTACAGTTAAATAAAGGTGACTATGGAGCTGTGAGGGAGGAGCTGGCCAAAGTTGACTGGAAAGAGACCCAAGCATGGATGACAGTGGAACAACAATGGCAGGTATTTCTGGGAATAATCCAGAAGGTGCAGGATCAGTTCATTTCCAAAGAGGAAGGAAGATTCTATAGACTCGGGATCAGTCCCTGTGGATTGGAGGGTAGCTAATGTTATCCCACTTTTTAAGAAAGGCGCGAGAGAGAAAACGGGGAATTATAGACCAGTTAGCCTGACATCGGTGGTGGGGAAGATGCCGGAGTCAATTCCACAGATTCACCACTCTCTGTGTAAAAAATGATTTCCTCATCTCGGTCCTAAAAGTCTTCCCTCTTATTCTTAAACTGTGACCCCTTGTTCTGGACTTCCCCAACATCGGGAATAATCTTCCTGCATCTAGCCTGTCCAACCCCTTAAGAATTTTGTAAGCTTCTATAAGATCCCCCCTCAGTCTTCTGAATTCCAACATGTACAAGCCGAGTCTATCCAGTCTTTCTTCATATGAAAGTCCTGCCATCCCAGGAATCAGTCTGGTGAACCTTCTCTGTAATGATTTAGATGAAGGGATTAAAAGTAACATGAGCAAATTTGCAGATGACACAAAGCTGGGTGGCAGTGAACTGTGAGGAGGATGCTATGAAATTTCAGGGTGACTTGGACAGGTTGGGGGAGTGGGCAGATGCATGGCAGATGAAGTTTAATGCGGATAAATGTGAGGTTATCCACTTTGGTGGCAAGAACAGGAAGGCAGATTATTATCTGAATGGTGCAATGTTAGGAAAAGGGGAGTACAACAGGATCTGGGGGTCCTTGTACATCAGCCTATGAAAGTAAGCATGCAGGTACAGAAGGCAGTGAAGAAAGCGAATGGCATGTTGGCCTTTATAACAAGAGGAGTTGAGTGTAGGAGCAAAGAGGTCCTTCTGCAGTTGTACAGGGCCCTAGTGAGACCACACCTGGAGTATTGTGTGCAGTTTTGGTTTCCACATTTGAGGAAGGCCATTCTTGCTATTGAGGGAGTGCAATGTAGGTTCACGAGGTTAATTCCCAGGATGGCGGGACTATCATATGCGGAGAGAATGGAGCGGCTGGGCTTGTATACACTGGAATTTAGAAGGATGAGAGGGCATCTCATTGAAACACATAAGATTATTAATGGTTTGGACACGCAGGAAACATGTTCCCGATGTTGGGGGAGTCCAGAACCAGGGGCCACAGTTTAAGAATAAGGGGTAGACCATTTAGAACGGAGATGTGGAAACATTTTTTCTCACAGAGAGTTGTGAGTCTGTGGAATTCACTGCCTCAGAGGGCAGTGGAGGCCGGTTCTCTGGATACTTTCAAGAGAGAGCTAGATAGGGGTCTTAAAGATAGCGGAGTCAGGGGATATGGGGAGAAGGCAGGAACGGGGTACTGATTGGGGATGATCAGCCATGATCACATTGAATGGCGGTGCTGGCTCGAAGGGCCGAATGGCCTGCTCCTGCACCTATTGTCTATTATTAGCCTTTGCTTCCGCAAAATGTTCAGGATGTTTATCCTATTAAAGGTCAGATATAAAAGCAAGTTGGTTTTATTGTAAAGAATGTTGGCAGCGTTAACTTCCTTGGAAGCTGATACCAAACAGTAAAGTTGACGTTTCGAGGAAGTAAGATGTATATTTGCATGGACACCGTGTACTCTTACATTTCCTCCTTCGGGTAAGTTGATGTCATCCCTCGAAAATGTTTACTTTGCAAAACTCGTCACCAGAAAAATTCCCCCAGAGATTAGTGTTGGATTAAAAACACAAAGGGTGCACATGTATATAGCAGCAGCAGCAGCATCTCATTGCTGTTATCAGGCAACTGAACCATCCTACCACAACCAGAGAGCAGTCCTGAACTACTATCTACCTCTTTGGTGACCCTCGGATGCTATTCTGTACCCTGTGGACGGCTCGATTGTAATCATGTATTGTCTTTCTGCCGACTGGACAGAGCACAACAAAAGCTTTCCACTGCACCTTGGTACATGTGACGATAAACTAGCCTGCAACTGAAGTCAAACTAGTCCTTGCCCATCAGAGTTACCGCGCTATGTTTCCAGTTAGACAAAGCTTGGTGCATTTCCAAGCCTGGTGCACAAAGAAGAAAGTGGCATAGTCTTTTGAAGTAATATCAGGTGAATTTTTCATCATTTCCTGGCGTCTCGGGTTAATTTCAGCTTTGGTCATCAATTTTCTAACCATTGACGGAGATTTATAGATGAATGTAAGTCTGAATAGGACACAATGCTTCGTAGAATCATAGAGCCACACAGCACAGAATCAGGCCCCACGGCCCAACTTGCCCACACCGGCCAACATGTCCCATCTACACTAGTCCCACCTGCCTGCGCTTGGCCCATAATCCCTCTAAACCTGCCCTATCCATATACCTGTCTAACAGGTTCTGAAATGTTGCAATAGTCCCAGCCTCAACTCGTTCCAAATACCCACCACCCTTTGTGTGAAAAAGTTAACCGTCTGGTTCCTATTAAAGTCTTTCCCCCTTCACCTTAAACCCATGGGTTTTCCCCGAGATCTTCTGTTTCCTCCCACACTTCAAAGACGTACAGGTTTGTAGGTTAATTGGCTTGGTAAATGTAAAAATTGTCCCTAGTGGGTGTTGGTGTGCGGGGATCGCTGGTCGGCGCGGACCCGGTGGGCCGAAGGGCCTGTTTCCCTGCTGTATCTCTAAACTAAACTACTTTCTCTGGTTCTCAAGTCTGTGTAAAATACTTTGTGCATCTACCCAATCTACTCCTCACATGATATTACACACCTCAATAAGATCAACCCTCATCCTATGCTCCAAGGAATAGAAACATAGAAACATAGAAACATAGAAAATAGGTGCAGGAGTAGGCCATTCGGCCCTTCGAGCCTGCACCGCCATTCAATATGATCATGGCTGATCATCCAACTCAGTATCCCGTACCTGCCTTCTCTCCATACCCTCTGATCCCCCTAGCCACAAGGGCCACATCTAACTCCCTCTTAAATATAGCCAATGAACTGGCCTCAACTACATTCTGTGGCAGGGAGTTCCAGAGATTCACCACTCTCTGTGTGAAAAAAGTTCTTCTCATCTCGGTTTTAAAGGATTTCCCCCTTCTCCTTAAGCTGTGACCCCTTGTCCTGGACTTCCCCAACATCGGGAGCAATCTTCCTGCATCTAGCCTGTCCAACCCCTTAAGAATTTTGGAGATGGTATCAAACAGGAAATTAGAAATGCGTGCGACAAAGGCAAAACCGTTATAATGGGTGACTTCAATCTACATATAGATTGGTTGAATCAAATTTTATAGAGTCCCAGCCTGCTCAACCTCTCCCGAAAGCTCAGTGCCTCGAGTCCTGGTAACATTCTCGTAAATCTTCTCAGCACCCTTTCCCAGTGCTGGAGTACCTCAGTGGGTCGGGCAACATCTCTGGAGAACATGGATAGGTGACGTTCAGAGGCGGCACGGTGGCGCAGCGGTAGAGATGCTGCCTCACAGCGCCAGAGACCCGGGTTCAATCCTGACTACGGGTGCTGTCTGTACGGAGTTTGTACCTTCTCCCTGTGACTGGGTGGGATTTTTCTCCGGGTGCTCCGGTTTCCTCCCACACACCAAAGACGTGCGGGTTTGTAAGGTCTTTGGCTTTGGTGAAAATTGCAAATTGTCCCTAGTGTGTGTAGGATAGTGCTCGTGTGCAGGGATCTGTGGGTCAATTGGCTCCTGTATATCATCCCTGGGATATAGGATAGTGCTAGTGTATGGGGGGATCGCTGGTAGGCACGGACCCGGTGGGCCGAAGGGCCTGTTTCCGCCTTGTATATCTAAGCTAAACTAAACTAAACTACAGAAATAGTGTACGGGGTTACACTGGGCGACGGACTGGCTTGTGATGCGAATAGGGCTGTTGAGCCAAAACCAAAAAGGCCTAAGGCAGGCAACGCCATTGTAGTGGGAGACACCATTGTGAGAGGTACGGACAGGGGTTTCTGCGGCAACAGACGGGATGCGAGGATGGTGTGCTGCCTTCCTGGTGCCAGGATCCAGGATGTCACGGACAGAGTGCAGAAAATCCTCAAGGGCGAAGGTGAACAGCCGGAAGTGGTAGTGCATGTCGGCACAAACGATGTCGGAAAGAAGGGGATGAATATTCTGCAGCGTGACTTTAGAGAGCTCGGAAAAATGCTGAAAAGCAGGACCTCCAGGGTTGTTATCTCCGGTTTGCTTCCAGTTCCTCGTGCTGGTGAGAGCAGGAACAGGGAGATACAGGACCTGAACGTGTGGCTGAGGAACTGGTGCACGGGGCAGGGATTTAGATTCTTAGATCACTGGGATCTGTTTTGGGGTAAGGGGGAACTGTACAAAAGGGACGGATTGCATCTTAACAGGTGTGGGACCAGCATTCTGGCAGGCAGGTTTGCCACTGCTACACGGGTGGTTTTAAACTGAATAAGGGGGGTGGGGTGTCGAATGGGATAGTGGAGGATGGAGTTAAAGGGAAAGGGTTTCTTAAATGTGTGAGCGTAGAGACAGAGGGGTGTAAAATGAGGGTAGAAGCAATAGGTAGCAAAGGTGAAAAGTAAAAGTGGCAGGCAGACAAAACCAGGGCAAAAATCAAAAAGGGCCACTTTTCAACATAATTGTATAAGGGGTAAGAGTGTTGTAAGAACAAGCCTGAAGGCTTTGTGTCTCAATGCAAGGAGCATTCGTAATAAGGTGGATGAGTTGAATGTGCAGATAGCTATTAATGACTATGATATAGTTGGGATCACGGAGACATGGCTCCAGGGTGACCAAGGCTGGGAGCTGAACATCCAGGGATATTCAATATTCAGGAGGGATAGACAGAAAGGAAAAGGAGGTGGGGTAGCGTTGCTGGTTAGAGAGCAGATTAACGCAATGGAAAGGAAGGACATTAGTTTGGAGGATGTGGAATCGGTATGGGTAGAGCTGCGAAACACTAAGGGACAGAAAACGCTGGTGGGTGTTGTGTACAGGCCACCTAACAGTACTAGTGAAGTTGGAGATGGTATCAAACAGGAAATTAGAAATGCGTGCGACAAAGGCAAAACAGTTATAACGGGTGACTTCAATCTACATATAGATTGGGTGAATCAAATTGGCAGGGGTGCTGAGGAAGAGGATTTCTTGGAATGTATGCGGGATAGTTATCTAAATCAACATGTAGAGGAACCAACGAGAGAGCAGGCTATTTTAGACTGGGTATTGAGTAATGAGGAAGGGTTAGTTAGCAGTCTTGTTGTACGTGCCCCCTTGGGCAAGAGTGACCATAATATGGTTGAGTTCTTCATTAAGATGGAGAGTGACATTGTTAATTCAGAAACAATGGTTCTGAACTTAAAGAAAGGTAACTTTCAGGGTATGAGACGTGAATTGGCCAAGATTGACTGCCAATTAATTCTAAAAGGGTTGACGGTGGATATGCAATGGAAGACATTTAAAGACTGCATGGATGAACTACAAAAATTGTTCATCCCAGTTTGGCAAAAGAATAAATCAGGGAAGGTAGTACATCCGTGGATACAAGGGAAATCAGGGATAGTATCAAAGCGAAGGATGATGCGTACAAATTAGCCAGAAAAAGCAGCATACCGGAGGACTGGGAGAAATTCAGAGACCAGCAGAGGAGGACAAAGGTCTTAATTAGGAAAGGAAAAATAGATTATGAAAGAAAACTGGCAGGGAACATAAAAACTGACTGCAAAAGGTTTTATAGATATGTGAAAAGAAAGAGATTAGTTAAAACAAATGTAGGTCCCTTGCAGTCAGAAACAGGTGAGTTGATCATGGGGAACAAGGATATGGCGGACCAATTGAATAACTACTTTGGTTCCGTCTTCACTAAGGAAGACATAAATAATCTGCCGGAAATAGCAGGGGACCGCGGGTCAAAGGAGTTGGAGGATTTGAGTGAAATCCAGGTTAGCCGGGAAGTGGTGTTGGGTAAATTGAATGGATTAAAGGCCGATAAATCCCCAGGGCCAGATAGGCTGCATCCCAGAGTACTTAAGGAAGTAGCTCCAGAAATAGTGGATGCATTAGTAATAATCTTTCAAAACTCTTTAGATTCTGGAGTAGTTCCCGAGGATTGGCGGGTAGCAAACGTAACCCCACTTTTTAAGAAGGGAGGGAGAGAGAAAACGGGGAATTACAGACCAGTTAGTCTAACATCGGTAGTGGGGAAACTACTAGAGTCAGTTATTAAAGATGGGATAGCAGCACATTTGGAAAGTGGTGAAATCATTGGACAAAGTCAGCATGGATTTACAAAAGGTAAATCATGTCTGACGAATCTTATAGAATTTTTCGAGGATGTAACTAGTAGCGTGGATAGGGGAGAACCAGTGGATGTGGTGTATCTGGACTTCCAGAAGGCTTTCGACAAGGTCCCACATAAGAGATTAGTATACAAACTTAAAGCACACGGCATTGGGGGTTCAGTATTGATGTGGATAGAGAACTGGCTGGCAAACAGGAAGCAAAGAGTAGGAGTAAACGGGTCCTTTTCACAATGGCAGGCAGTGACTAGTGGGGTACCGCAAGGCTCAGTGCTGGGACCCCAGCTATTTACAATATATATTAATGATCTGGATGAGGGAATTGAAGGCAATATCTCCAAGTTTGCGGATGACACTAAGCTGGGGGGCAGTGTTAGCTGTGAGGAGGATGCTAGGAGACTGCAAGGTGACTTGGATAGGCTGGGTGAGTGGGCAAATGTTTGGCAGATGCAGTATAATGTGGATAAATGTGAGGTTATCCACTTTGGTGGCAAAAACAGGAAAGCAGACTATTATCTAAATGGTGGCCGACTAGGAAAAGGGGAGATGCAGCGAGACCTGGGTGTCATGGTACACCAGTCATTGAAAGTAGGCATGCAGGTGCAGCAGGCAGTGAAGAAAGCAAATGGTATGTTAGCTTTCATAGCAAAAGGATTTGAGTATAGGAGCAGGGAGGTTCTACTGCAGTTGTCCAGGGTCTTGGTGAGACCACACCTGGAGTATTGCGTACAGTTTTGGTCTCCAAATCTGAGGAAGGACATTATTTCCATAGAGGGAGTGCAGAGAAGGTTCACCAGACTGATTCCTGGGATGTCAGGACTGTCTTATGAAGAAAGACTGGATAGACTTGGTTTATACTCTCTAGAATTTAGGAGATTGAGAGGGGATCTTATAGAAACTTACAAAATTCTTAAGGGCTTGGACAGGCTAGATGCAGGAAGATTGCTCCCGATGTTGGGGAAGTCCAGGACAAGGGGTCACAGCTTAAGGATAAGGGGGAAATCCTTTAAAACCGAGATGAGAAGAATTTTTTTCACACAGAGAGTGGTGAATCTCTGGAACTCTCTGCCACAGAGGGTAGTCGAGGCCAGTTCATTGGCTATATTTAAGAGGGAGTTAGATGTGGCCCTTGTGGCTAGGGGGATCAGGGGGTATGGAGAGAAGGCAGGTACGGGATACTGAGTTGGATGATCAGCCATGATCATATTGAATGGCGGTGCAGGCTCGAAGGGCCGAATGGCCTACTCCTGCACCTAATTTCTATGTTTCTATGTGATCGCTGGTAGGCACGGACCCGGTGGGCCGAAGGGCCTGTTTCTGCATTGTATATCTAAACTAAACTAAACTAAACTACGGAACTAGTGTACGGGGTGATGGATCGCTGGTAGGCACGGACCCGGTGGGCCGAAGGGCCTGTTTCCCTGCTGTGTCTCTAAACTAAACTAAAACACATTCCCACTTGAGTATTTTGAGAATCATGTTGACAAGCTGTTGCTGTGATGCGCAGGTGTTTTTGACGTTATTTTATACCAGCCTTCTGCAGGCTGGGTTTGATTACAGAGCTGATGTATTTACCGTGAGATCAGAGGGATCTTTGCTTCCACCGCCAACAATCTATTTCTGATCCGCTCAACTCCCACCCTTGAACCTGCCGAGTGGATAGATTTGTGCTTGTGTGATGCTTCCTCAATGGGCCTCGACCCGAAACGTCACCCATTCCTTCTCTCCGGAGATGCTGCCTGTCCCACTGAGTTACTCCAGCATTTTGTGTCTACCTTCGATTTAAACCAGCATCTGCAGTTCTTTCCTACACATCTCCTCCTCAAAACGCTGCCAGGCTGCTGGGGTCATAGAGAGACATTTGAAATATGATCTTAGCTGCAAGACAGGAAGATGTTTGTTGCCAGGCAGATTTCTTTTAATAGCATCGGATTGTTTTTTTGCAAAGCCTATTTATTTTTATTTTTATTTAGTTTAGAGATTTAGTTTAGTTTCGAAATACAACATGTATACAGGCCCTTCGGCCCACCGGGTCAGCACCGCCCAGCGATCCTCACATATTAGACAATAGACAATAGACAATAGGTGCAGGAGGAGGCCATTCGGCCCTTTGAGCCAGCACCGCCATTCAATGTGATCATGGCTGATCATCCCCAATCAGTACCCCGTTCCTGCCTTCTCCCCACATCCCCTGACTCCGCTACCTCTACCCTACACACATACTAGGGACATTTACATTTTATATCTAGCCAATTAACCTATAAACCTGTACGTCTTTGGAGTGTGGGAGGAAACCGAAGATCTAGGAGAAAACCCACGCAGGTCACGGGGAGAACGTGCAAACTCCGTACAGACAGCACCCGTAGTCAGGATTGAACCCGGGTCTCTGGTGCTGTGAGGCAGCAATCCTACCGCTGCGCCACCATGCTGCCCGGAACGATGCAGCACGGCAACAGGCCCTTTGGCCCATCGAGTCCACGGCGAGCATTGTCACCCGTTCACAAACTAGTCTTGTAATCTCATCCACTCACTACAGTAGCGCAGCGGGTAGTGCTGCTGCCTGACAGAGCCAGAGACCTGGGTTCGATCCTGACCTCCGGTGCTGTCTGTATGGAGTCCGCATGTTGTCATACGTTCATAGGTGATAGGACCAGCATTAGGCCATTCGGCCCATCAAGTCGACTCCGCCATTCAATCTTTAATTGCCCCTCGTGCATCGGGAATGGATGAAACAGCCGGCACGATGGGGCAGCGGTAGAGTTGCTGCCTCAAAGCGCCAGGGACCAGGGTTCGATCCTGATCTCAGGTGCTGTCTGTGTGGAGTTTGCAAGTTCTCCCAATGATCCCGTGGGTTTCCTCTGGGTTCTCTGGTTTCCTCCCATATCCCAAAGACGCACAGATTGGTCAATTGTACAATTGGCCTCTCAAATTGTCCCCTGGTGTGTGGGAAGTGGATGTGAAAGTTGGCTAACATAGAACTAGTGTGAAGGGGTCACAGTCACTGAGTAATACAGTGTGGAAACAGGCCATTCAACCCAACTTGTCCACACCGGCCAACATGTCCCACCTACACTAGTCCCACCTGCCCACGTGTTGCCCATATCCCTCTAAACCTGTCCTATCAATGAACCTGTCTAAATGTATCTTAAACATTGCGATGGTCCCAGCCTCAACTACCCCTTCTGGCAGATCGTTACATACACCCACCACCCTCTGTGTGAAAAGGTTACTCCTCAGGTTCATATTAAATCTTCCCCCTCACCTTAAATATATGTCCATATAACCATATAACAATTACAGCACGGAAACAGGCCATCTCCGCCATTCTAGTCCGTGCCGAACACTTACTCTCACCTAGTCCCATCTACCTGCTCTCAGACCATAACCCTCCATTCCTTTCCCGTCCATATACCTATCCAATTTATTTTTAAATGATAAAATCGAACCTGCCTCCACCACTTCCACTGGAAGCTCATTCCACACAGCTACCACTCTCTGAGTAAAGAAGATCCCCCTCATGTTGCCCCTAAACTTCTGTCCCTTAATTCTCAAATCATGTCCTCTTGTTTGAATCTTCCCAACTCTCAATGGAAAAATCATGTCCTCTGGTGATCAGTGATCGGCGTGGACTAGTTGGGCCGAAGGGCCTGTTTGTATGTTGTATATTTAAACTAAACTAAACTGTAAGTGGAATAACCTAGAACTAGAGTGAATGGGAGTTTGGTGGATCGCATGGACTTGCTGGGCTGAATGGCCTGTTTCCGTGCTGTAACTTGAACAATCCCATCAATTCTTCTTTTCAACACAATATTTCTTCTAATTAGTTCAGTTTAGTTTATTGTCACGTGTACCGAGGTACAGAGAAAAGTTTTTGTTGTATGCTAACCAGTCAGCGGAAAGACAATACATGATTACAATCGATCCATTTACAGTGTACAGATACATGATATCTGTACAGGAGATTGAGAGGGGATCTTATAGAAACTTACAAAATTCTTAAGGGGTTGGACAGGCTAGATGCAGGAAGATTGCTCCCGATGTTGGGGAAGTCCAGGACAAGGGGTCACAGCTTAAGGATAAGGGGGAAGTATTTTAAAACCGAGATGAGAAGAACTTTTTCACACAGAGAGTGGTGAATCTGTGGAACTCCCTGCCACAGAAGGTAGTTGAGGCCAGTTCATTGGCTATATTTAAGAGGGAGTTAGATGTGGCCCTTGTGGCTAAAGGGATCAGGGGGTATGGAGAGAAGGCAGGTACAGGATACTGAGTTGGATGATCAGCCATGATCATATTGAATGGCGGTGCAGGCTCGAAGGGCCGAATGGCCTACTCCTGCACCTATTTTCTATGTTTCTATGTTTCTATGTTTCTATATAGGGGATAACATGAATAGTGTTTAGTGCAAGATAAAGCCAGTAAAGTCCGATCAAAGATAGCCCGAGGGTCACCAATGAGGTAGATAGTAGTTCAGCGCTGCTCTCTAGTTGTGGTAGGGTGATTCAGTTACCTGATAACAGCTGGGAAGAAACTGTCCCTGAATCTGGAGGTGTGCGGTTTCACACTTTTATACCTTTTGCCCGATGGGAGAGGGGAGAAGACGTGCGACTCATCCTTGATGATGCTGCTGGTCTTGCCGAGGCAGCGCGAGGTATAAATGGAGTCAATGAAAGGAAGGTAGTCAAAAATGCTGGAGAAACTCAGCGGGTGAGGCAGCATCTATGGAGCAAAGGAAATAGGTGACGTTTCGGGTCCAGACCCTTCTTCAGACTGATGGAGGTAAGATTCTTGATTAGTACAAGTGTCAGAGGTTATGGGGAGAAGGAAGGAGAACGGTGGTGGGAGGGAGAGAGAGATCAGCCATGATTGAAGGGCCGAATGGCCTAATTCTACTCCTATTCCTTATGACCTTAAAATGCTCTCTTATGGCGCATCTGTAGAAGTTGGTGAGAGTTGTTGGGGGACATGCCGAACTTCCTCAGCCTTGTATAGAAGTCGAGGCGTTGGTGGGCTTTCTTGGCCGTTGCTTCAGTATGGGTGGTTCGGTGATATCAAGTCAAGTCAGGTTTATTTGTCACATACACATACAAGATGTGCAGCGAAATGAAAGTGGCAATGCCTGTGAATTGTGCAAAATAACTACAGAACAGAACAGAATCAGTATTTACATAATAGAAAAACCCCAGCAATTTAAAAAAGACACAACAGAACAGTAAATGAGAACAGTAAAGGGCGTGTCCCACTTGTCCGCCATTTACGTGTAATTTACGCGACATCATTTATGCGTCACGATGCACGACGTTGTGACACGCACGTGATGCGCGCGTTGTGCGTGATGACATAGGCAGTGACGCGCGGCATCGCACGGTTTTGTGATGTACAAAACCTTCGCGCTCCATCTGCGTGAGGCGCAAATGATGGCCAAGTGGGACAGGCCCTTAAATAGTCCCCGGTGAGATAAGTGTTTACAGACCTGACGGTCTCATCCTCTCTGTTTTCACAGCGTGACAGTGGAGGCCTTTGACCAGCATTTGGCTAATGCACACATCTAGTTTACATTCTGGCTGTGTCTCATCGCGGTAATCTCTAACATCACCGGTAATGGTGGCTAGTTAATGACTCTGACTGAACATTTGTTAATCCCAAACTGATCTTTCCTGATTAGCATCAAATGCCTAGTTTTATATTTATGCTATTAGCCGACGATGACATTTCTGTCTGGGTCACTCCTTGGCAGACAGGTTAAACCTGCAAATTAATATTTCAATTAGCGAAAAAAGATTGCAATCCACTTAAGAACATATTTAGTAAGTGGCTTTTGTAGAAATCAATTGGATTCTTGCCCCGTATCCTTAATCAGTACACGTTCTACTGAGCATTGTGTTGTGTGTCAGAAGTTTGACTAGGCTACACGGGAAACAGCACTGGATTTGCAACAAGGATGTTTGTCCAATATATTCCTGTGCCCTGCCTGACTCCCACCCACTTTAGTCACACCCTCCAATAACCATATAACCATATAACCATATAACCATATAACCATATAACCATATAACAATTACAGCACGGAAACAGGCCATCTCGGCCCTTCTAGTCCGTGCCGAACACGTATTCTCCCCTAGTCCCATCTGCCTGCGCTCAGACCATAACCCTCCATTCCTTTCCCGTCCATATAACTATCCAATTTATTTTTAAATGATAAAATCGAACCTGCCTCCACCACTTCCACTGGAAGCTCATTCCACACAGCTACCACTCTCTGAGTAAAGAAGTTCCCCCTCATGTTACCCCTAAACTTCTGTCCCTTAATTTTCAAATCATCTTGTCAGCATCTGGACACCTTCCTTCTGAGGCTTTCGAAAGGTTTACCAGAATAATGGCTGGATACCCTCTCATCCTTCTAAACTCCAGAGTATACAAGCCCAGTCGCTCCATTCTATCAACATATGACAATCCCGCCATCCCGGGAATTAATAACGTTTCAGGTCGGGACAATTGGGATTAAGGGTCCTTATGTGTAGGAAGGAACTGCAGATGCTGGTCTAAACCGAAGATCGACCCAATGCTGGAGTAACTCAGCGGGACAGGCAGCATCTCTGGAGGGGAGGAATGGGTGAAGTTTTTGGGTCGAGACCCTTCTTCTCACTGCATCTGAAGGTCTTGAGTCAGAAGAAGGGGCTCGACCCGAAACGTCACCCATTCCTTCCATCCGGAGACGCTGCCTGTCCCGCTGAGTTACTCCAGCAATTTGTGTCTTTCTTAGGTGTAAACCAGCATCTGCAGTTCCTTCCTGCATATTTTACCGGAAAGGCATCGGGATTAGGAGTTATCAGCTACAAGGAGAGGTTGGACAGACTTGGACTGATTTCCCTAGAACACCAGACGTTGGATCATTCCATTCTCCAACATTGGACTAATAATCTTTTATGGGTGTTAGAGGTTATGGGGAGAGGGCAGGAGAATGGGATTAGGAAGGAGAGATAGATCAGCCATGATTGAATGGCATAGACTTGATGGGTCAATAGCCTAATTCTACGATCTCTTACGACCTTATGATCTATTGATCACTTAATTGATACTTTACTATCAGTCACTGCCTCAAAAAGGCTGGTAGTATCATCAAAGACCCACACCATCCTGGCCACACACTCATCTCCCTGCTACCTTCAGGTAGAAGGTACAGGAGCCTGAAGACTGCAACGACCAGGTTCAGGAATAGCTACTTCCCCACAGCCATCAGGCTATTAAACCTGGCTCGGACAAAACTCTGATTATTAATAACCCATTATCTGTTATTTGCAATTTATCAGTTTATTTATTCATGTGTGTATATATTTATATAATGGTATATGGACACACTGATCTGTTCTGTAGTCAATGCCTACTATATTCTGTTGTGCTGAAGCAAAGCAAGAATTTCATTGTCCTATCTGGGACACATGACAATAAACTCACGAACTTGAACTTGATATGTGACCTGTCACAGTGATTGTTTGTTTTGCCTACCATGCATAAAGGTATGTTATGTTGCCATGTATAGGCCACGTATATTGGATGTGGAGAGGATGTTTCCACTAGTGGGAGAGTCTAGGACTAGAGGTCACAGCCTCAGAATTAAAGGACGTTCTTTTGGGAAGGAGATGCAGAGAAATTTCTTTAGTCAGAGGGCGGTGAATCTGTGGAATTCTTTGCCACAGACGGCTGTGGAGGCCACGTCAGTGGATATTTTTAAGGCAGAGATAGATAGATTCTTGATTAGTGCGGTTGTCAGAGGTTATGGGGAGAAGGCAGGAGAATGGGGTTAGGAGGGAGAGATAGATCAGCCATGATTGAATGGCGAAGTAGACTCGATGGGCCGAATGAAGAATTAGTAGAGGGGCAGTGATGACAACAATAGTGAAGGCAATAACTTCAAAAACATACAGTGCCCTCCATAATGTTTGGGACAAAGACCCATCATTTATTTATTTGCCTCTGTACTCCCCAATGTGAGATTTGGAATAGAAAAAAATCACATGTGGTTAAAGTGCACATTGTCAGATTTTAATAAAGGCTAACTTTATACATTTTGGTTTCACCATGTAGAAATTACAGCAGTGTTTACACATAGTCCCCCCCCATTTCAGGCACCGTAATGTTTGGGACACAGCAATGTCATGTAAATGAAAGTACTCGTGTTTAGTTTTTTTTGCATATCGTTTGCATGCGAAGGATATGCAAATGGTATATTAGCATTCATAGCAAAAGGATTTGAGTATAGGAGCAGGGAGGTTCTACTGCAGTTGTACAGGGTCTTGGTGAAACCACACCTGGAGTATTGCGTACAGTTTTGGTCTCCTAATCTGAGGAAAGACATTCTTGCCATAGAGGGAGTACAGAGAAGGTTCACCAGACTGATTCCTGGGATGCCAGGACTTTCATATGAAGAAAGATTGGATAGACTCGGCTTGTTCTCGCTAGAATTTAGAAGATTGAGGGGGGATCTTATAGAAACTTACAAAATTCTTAAGAGGTTGGACAGGCTAGATGCAGGAAGATTGTTTTCGATGTTGGGAAAGTCCAGAACAAGGGGTCACGGTTTAAGGATAAGGGGGAAATCTTTTAGGACGGAGATGAAAAAAACATTTTTCACACAGAGAGTGGTGAATCTCTGGAATTCTCTGCCACAGAAGGTAGTTGAGGCCAGTTCATTGGCTATATTTAAGAGGGAGTTAGATGTGGCCCTTGTGGCAGCAGTTCATTGGCTATATTTAAGAGGGAGTTAGATGTGGCCCTTGTGGCTAAAGGGATCAGGGGGTATGGAGAGAAGGCAGGGACAGGATACTGAGTTGGATGATCAGCCATGATCATATTGAATGGCGGTGCATGCTCGAAGGGCCGAATGGCCTACTCCTGCACCTATTTTCTATGTTTCTATGTTAAGTGGGACCTGTTGGGAGGGCTGGTCCCCCAACACAATATTCCACCTCTACACCAATTCCAATATTGGTGGCCAGTGGGTGGGGGAGGCTTTCTGGAGCACTAGTATGCGAGTTGTGGGCTGAACGGACTGGTTTCCAGAGGACTAGTATGGACATTGTGGGCCGAATGGATTCTTGGGTTGGTGGCTCAGTCACTTAAGCCTGTTGTGCTGGCAGCTCACTCACTCACGGCTAGTGGGCTGGCTGTTGACTCACGGCTATTCCTTGAAATTCCATTTCAAGCAGGGTGCAGGGCCACCAAATTCAAGTGCAGTTTCATACCATTTCAAGCAGGGTGCTGGGCCACTAAAGTCAGCGAGTCGTGACCTCTCCCTTCGCCATCTTGCAGAGACTGAGCGACGCCCACACTTCTGGGTTTTATAGTCCCTCACCCTCCCTCCAGAAGGGGCGTGGCCTTCATGGCGTGATTGACAGGAGAGAGAATCTCAACATTTTTTAAACACTAATAACTCTTTTATTTTTCATCGATGGGAAAAATCCTCAACCCCTGATGAGCAGAGGGAGACCGAGTAAGATGACCAAAAATCACAGCCGTACGTAGTAGCGCTTTTGCTAAAATCAATATACAGGGCAAACAGGGTCAAGATTAGATTTTTAATTATATAGACGGAAAGGCAACTTTAGCATTCTCAAACCAACTTTTCAATTAGACAAGGTATTCTCAAATCAACTTTTCAATTAGGCAAGGCATTCTCAAATCAACTTTTCAATTAGGCAAGGCAACTTTAATTAGTCAAGGCAACTTTAATTAGGCAACACAGCTTCAGCATTTCCAAACCAAAGGCAACACACCCTTAGCATTTCCAAACCAAAGGCAACACAGCTTTAGCATTTCCAAACTATATTTTCAAACCACATTAAGGGCACTGACAGGTCAGTAAAATCACTCACAGTTTAGTAGACATCGGTTCAGTGTTATTCACAGCTCACTGAGAGACGTGACCCTCTCACTCCCCCATCTTGCAGAGACTGACAGGCACTCAACACTTCCGGGTTTTATATTCCCTCCGGAAAGGGCGTGGCCTTCAGGAGAGAGAATCTCATCATTTTTTAAACACTAATAACTCTTTTATTCTTCATCGATGGGAAAAATCCTCTTGTCCTGCGGAGCGGAGGGAAACTCTGAGTAAGATGGCCAAAAATCACAGCCGTAAGTGACAGCGTTTTTTCTAAAATCAATATACAGAACAACAGGAAGTGGTCAAGATCAGAATTTTAGTAATACAGATTGCAGTTCAGAGCTCAGAGCTTATTAATTGTGTTTAATAGCCTGATGGCTGTGGGGAAGAAGCTGTTCCTGAACCTGGACGTTACTGTTTTCAGGCTCCTGTACCTTCTTCCCGATGGCAGTGGTGAGATGAGTGTGTGGCCAGGATGGTGTGGGTCTTTGATGATGTTGGCTGCCTTTTTGAGGCAGCATCTACGATAGATCCCTTTGACGGTGGGGAGGTCAGAGCCGGTGATGGTCTGGGCAGGGGTCACAACTTTTCCGCTCCTGGACGTTCAAGTTGCCGAACCAGGCCATGATGCAACCAGTCAGAATACTCTCTACCGTGCACCTGTAGAAGTTCAGGAGAATCCTCTTCGACATGCCGAATCTCCGTAATCTTCTCAGGAAGTAGAGTCGCTGATGTGCTTTCTTTATGATTGCATCGGTGTGTGCTGGGTCCATGTGCACGCCCAGGAATTTGAAGTTATTGACCCTTTCCACCATCGTCCCGTTGATATAAACAGGATTGTGGGTCCTCGTCCTTCCCCTACTAAAGTCCACAATCAGTTCCTTGGTCTTAATGATGTTGAGAGCCAGGTTGTTGTGCTGGCACCATTTGGTCAGTCGGTCGATCTGTCCCCGGTTGACGTAGGATGATGTAGGTTGTCGCCAATGGAATTCACCGAGGTCATGACCTGGCGTCATCCTGGCGACAACATACGACAGGAGAAGACAGGCAACGTCAGGCAGCGTCAAGCCCACTGTCGCCGAGAGGTTTTGAACATTTCACGACACTTGTAACGACACTTGAGGAAACCGCTCACAATATAGGCATCACCCCGCATTACGCCGTGACCATGTGGTGGCAGCTATCGCCGAAAAGGTCACCTAGGTGGGACAGGCCCTGTAAGTTAATCTTCATCTCATCTGCCCACAAGACCTTTTTCCACAACTGTGGTTGCTTTTTCAAGTACTTCTAAGCAAACTGTAACTCGGCCATCCGATTTTTACGGCTAACCAGTGGTTTGCATCTTGAAGTGTAGCCTCTGTATTTCTGTTCATGAAGTCTTCTGTGGACAGTGGTCATTGACAAATCTACACCTGACTCCTGAAGAGTGTTTCTGATCTGTCGGACAGGTGTTTGGGGATTTTTCTTTATTAGAGAGAGAATTCTTCTGTCATCAGCTGTGGAGGTCTTCCTTGGCCTGCCAGTCACTTTGCGATTAGTAAGCTCACCAGTGCTCTCTTCCTAATCATGTTCCTGATAAGCCTAATGTTTGGCTGATGTCTCTAACAATTTTATTCTTGTTTCTCAGTATCATAATGGCTTCTTTGACTTTCATTGGCACAACTTTGGTCCTCATGTTGATAAACAGCAATAAATGTTTCCAAAGGTGATGGAAAGACTGGAGGAAAGACTTGGTGCTGAGAGCTCTCTTATACCTGCGTGAAGGAGGCATTTAAACACACCTGAGCAATTACAAACACCTGTGAAACCATGTGTCCCAAACATTATGCTGCCCTGAAATGGGGGGACTATGTATAAACACAGCTGTAATTTCTACATGGTAAAACCAAAATGTATAAAAATGGCCTTTATTAAAATCTGACGATGTGCACTTTAACCACATGTGATTTTTTTCTATTACAAATCTCAAATTGTGGAGGCAAATAAATAAATGATGGGTCTTTGTCCCAAATATTATGGAGGGCATTGTATACCATGGAATTTCCCTTGCAGGAGATGCAACAGGTCATTGTACCGATTCTAACGTTCATAAGTTATACGATACGATAGAACTTTATTTATCCCAGGAGGGAAATTGATCTGCCACCAGTCATAAAACACAAAATACACGAATGATGAAATTACAGTGGTTACAAGAGAAGAATTAGGTCATTCGGCCCATCAAGTCTACTCTGCCATTGTTAGCTGTGGGCTAGGTGTAAACGAGTTACAGACAAAGGGACATAGAAACATAGAAAATCGGCCCTTCCAGCCAGCACCGTCATTCAATATGATCGTGGCCGATCACCGAAAATCAATATCCCGTTCCTGCTTTCTCCCCATATCCTTTGATTCCGTTAGCCCCCAAGAACTATATCCGACTCTCTCTCGAAAACATCCAGTGAATTGGCCTCCACTGCCTTTTGTGGCAGAGAATTCCACAGATACACAACTCTCTGGGTGAAAAATGTTTTTCCTCGTCTCAGTCTTAAATGGACTACCCCTTATTCTTAAACTGTGACCCCTGGTTTTGGACTCCCCCATCACCGGGAACATTTTTCTAGCCTGTCCAATCCCTTAAGGATTTTATATGTTTATATAAGATCCCCTCACATCCTTCTAAATTCCAGCGAATATAAGCCCAATCATAGTCATATTCATAGTCATACAGTGTGGAAACAGTCCCTTCGGCCCAACTTGCCCACACCGGCCAACATTGTCCCAGCTACACTAGTTCCACCTGCCCGCGCTTGGTCCATATCCCTCCACACCTGTCCTTTCCACATCCCAGCCTCAACTACCTCCTCTGGCAGCTAGTACCATACACCCACCACCCTTTGTGTGAAAAAGTTACCTCTCAGATTCCTATGTTTAAGAAGGGACTGCAGATGCTGGAAAATTCGGTGGTAGACAAAAATGCTGGAGAAACTCAGCGGGTGCAGCAGCATCTATGGAGCAAAGGAATATACGAAGTTTCGGGTCGAGACCCTTCTTCAGACACTTGGTCCATATCCCTCCAAACCTCAAGTAGGGTCTCAACCCGAAACGTCACCTATTCCTTCGCTCCATAGATGCTGCCTCACCCACTGAGTTTCTCCAGCATTTCTGTCTACCTCAGATTCCTATTAAATCTTTTCCCCTTCACCTTGAACCTATGTCCTCTGGTCCTCGATTCCCCAACTCTGGGCAAGAGACTCTGTGCATCTACCCGATCTATTCCTCTCATGATTTTACACGCAGTCGATGCATTCTTTCGACAGTAGACAAAAACGCTGGAGAAACTCAGCGGGTGAGGCAGCATCTATGGAGCGAAGGAATAGATGACGTTTCGGGTCGAGACCCTTCTTCAGTTTGGTGGGGCCGGGACTAACGCTCTGCTTCTTCCTCTGTTCAGCAGGTGTGGGCTTGGCCCCATAGATGGGGAGCACTCCGATCCAACTTACCAAGGTGAAGCTGGGCAAGCTACAGGTGGTACGCAGGCACCTGCTACAACGCTATGAGTCCCAGCCCTTCCTCTCCTGCCTGGCTGGCCTCTACGGCTGCCAATGGAGGCGCTACCAACGAACACGGTTCCTCCCTGGAGAATTCTGCTGCAACAAGGTAAGGGCTCGGGGTTGCTGCCTCACAGCACTGGCAAACCCCGGTTCGATCCCGGCCACGGGTGCAGTTGAATCAATGTCTGTGCGGAGTTGAATGAATGAATGAATGAATGCTTTATTGTCACAGTGAAATTCTTTTCTTGAATAATGTGCCAAGGTATGCAACTAGTCACCACATAAAGGGCTCTGACATAGTTACAACAGTATCTGCGCCAGGTCCCCCTCACGCTGGCTCCTCCTCCCCCCGGCAGCGGCGTCCTCACTTCCACGCGGCCCGTCCACGTCCGTCCGTCGGTGCCTTCGACGACCTCACCGTCTGGTTTCCTCCCACACTCCAAAGACGTGCAGGTGTGTTGATTTATAGGCTTCTGTAAATTACCCCTAAGAGTGTGGGACACAGGGTTAGTGTAGCATAGGGGAGATCGCTGGTCGGCACGGACTAGGTGGGCTGAAGGGCCTGTTTCCATGCTGTATCTCTAAAACTAAAACTAAAACCAACAGGGATAAATGATGTTTTGTGTCGGGACATTTCTACACACGGACCTGAAACGTCACCCATCCATTTTTCTCCAGAGCTGTTGCCTGACCTGCTGAGTTACTCCAACACTTGTATTTCCTGTAAATCCGTATCTGTTCCCACGTTTTCACCCCTTACTTACCAGTTCATGTTCCACCCCTTCCATTCACCTCCATTTACCAGTTATCGAGTCGTAGAGTCTTAAGGGCCTGTCCCACTTGGCAGTCATTTGCGCAACATCACTTAGTGTCACGATGCATGACGCGCTCGTCGTGACACGCACGTGATGCGTGCATGGTGCGCGATGACATAGGCAGTGACACGTGGTCGCATCTGCGTGAGGGGGGCAGGCCCTTTAGGGATATACAGCGCGGAAACAGGCTCTTTGGTCCAACTTTTACGTGTTAAGAATAAGGCGTAAGCCATTTAGAACGGAGACGAGGAAACACTGTCTGTGGAATTCTCTGCCTCAGAGGGCGGTGGACGCAGGTTCTCTGGATACTTTCAAGAGAGAGTTAGGGGATATGGGGAGAAGGCAGGAACGGGGTACTGATTGGGGATGATCAGCCATGATCACATTGAATGGCGGTGCTGGCTCAAAGGGCCAAATGGCCTACTCCTGCACCTATTGTCTATTGTCTATAACTTGCCCACTGTCCACACTGGGCTAGAACCATTTGACCCATCTCCTTCTATCCAAACGTCGTAGAGTCATGGAGTGAAATGAAGAAAGGAAGAGGCGGAGCCAGTGGGCTGTGGGAGAGCTGGGAAGGGGAGGGGAAGGAGGGAGAAAGCAGGCACTACCTGAAATTGGAGAAGTCAATGTTCATACCGCTGGGGTGTAAACTACACAAGCGAAATATGAGGTGCTGCTCCTCCAATTTACGGTGGGACTCACTCTGGCCATGGAGGAGGCCCAGGACAGAAAGGTCGGATATGGAATGGGAGGGGGAGTTGAAGTGCTGAGCCACCGGGAGATCAGGTTGGTTAGTGCGGACCGAGCGGAGGTGTTGGGCGAAGCGATCGCCAAGCCTACGCTTGGTCTCACCGATGTAGATCAGCTGACATCTAGAGCAGCGGATGCAATAGATGAGGTTGGAGGAGGTGGAGGTGAACCTCTGCCTCACCTGGAAAGCTACAGAAGGGCCTATTTCTGCGCTGTACGATGCTATGACTCAATTACTCCATAAGCTCTGGATTTATCTAGCGATGCCTCATATTTTTAAACACAGAATTCATATTCGTAATATACTTATGTGCTGTTTTTCAAGCCTGTATTCCCCGTGTAAAACGCGAGCTCCCTCCGTGGGCAGGATGGACCAGACCTCCTTCTGAGGGTTTAGTTTAGTTTAGTTTAGAATCTCAGATTACCTATCCGAGATGGTTAGTATTTAACAAAGGAGGAAGATGACTGAACTTTATTGCCTTCCATCACAGTGAGGAATGTAGATTCCACTGTGGTGGATGTTGATGTTACATTTTATTTTACATGCTGTGTGTATTGTTGCTTTTTACTTAATGTGGCTGAATAGTAACTCAAATTTCACTGCACCTTAATTGGTACATGTGACAATTACATTGAATCTTGAATCTAATCATATGCATTCAATTGCAAGGTGAACATGGTGGGGTGTGAAGTATGTGGTGGGCCAGCTGAAAGTACAGTGACCTTAGTTTAGTTTAGGTTAGTGAAACAGCGCAGAAACAGGCTCTTTGGCCCACCGAGTCCACGCCGACCAGCAATCCCCGTACACTGAAGGGTCTGTCCCACTTGGGGGTCATTTGTGCATCACGCAGATGGTGCGCGAAGATTTTATACATCACAAAATCCTGGGGCGCCGTGCGACCGTGCGTCATTGCCTACGTCACCGCGCACCATGCGCGCATCACGTGCGTCGTGACGCGTAAATGATGTCATGTAAATGATGCGCAATTGACACCCAGGTGGGACAGGCCCTTAACACAACCCCACACCCACTGGGGACAATTTACACTTATACCAAGCCAATTAACCTACAAATCTGTACGTCCTTGGAGTGTGGGAGGAAAGCGGAGACCACCCGGAGAAAACCCACGGGGGGTCACGGGGAGAACGTACAAACCCGTAGCTGGGATTGGACCAGGGTCGGTGTCGGTGTGAGGCAGCAACTCTACCGCTGCTCCACCGTGCCACACTGGCACTGTGCATCTGCTAACCTCCGTGCTTGCTCTGCCTGCAGTTTGAAATGTTCTCCTTTGGAATCCTGGTGCTGACGTTTGCCTTGGCCTTTGTGCTCCTGTACTTCTGGAGTGAAGCGAAGAATGACTACAATGACTTTGACTGGTGAGTCCATCCTTGCAGGGGGCTTCATGCTTCACGATGCGGTACATATCCCCACCGACATCCATCTGCCTCAACGCATCTACATTTGGGGCAGCACAGTGGCGCAGTAGTAGATCCTGACTATGGTTTCCTCAAACATAGGTTCACAAGTGATAGGAGCAGAATTAGGCCATTCGGCCCATCAAGTCTACTCCGCCATTCAATCGTGGCTGATCTATCTCTCCATCCTGACCCCATAACCCCTGACATCCCAAAGATCTACTGATTTGTTTAGGTTATTTGACGTCTGTAAATTGCCTGTTTCCGCTCTAAACTAAACAAAGCTATACATGATTATAATCGAGCCGTCCACAGGGTACAGATCATCATGGTCCGGTTTGGCTCAGCCACCAAGCACGACACCTGGAGGCTGCGGCCAATCGATCGATCAGCTGAGAAGGTTATTGGCTGCAACCTTCCCTCCATTGATGAACTGTACACTGCAAGGGCCAGGAAGCGAGCGGGCAAGATCATCTCTGACCCCTCTCACCCTGGCCACAAACTCTTTGAATCACTTCCCTCTGGAAGGTGACTCCGGACTGTCAAAGCTGCCACAGCCGGACATAAAAACAGCTTTTATCCACGAGTAGTTGCTCAATAACCAAAAATCTGTAGCCTCCCTTTGATCTGGTATTTAATTTAATTCACATGTTTAAATTATAATGTTTTATTTTTAATGTTTTAATGTTTTATGTTTTATTCTTAATTGTTTACTGTATGTCGTAATGTTACTTGCGGGCGGAGCACCAAGGCAAATTCCTTGTATGTGAATACTTGGCCAATAAACTTATTCATTCATCATTCATTCATAAATAAAGATTTAAAGGAATGGAGCGACAGTAATGAGTGATTGCAGATCCATTCCTGGGACCAGCGCGCAGAACGCCACCTGGTTTGGACGCCATCTTGTGTGGCACATGATCTAATGAACGGGAGAATTCTTTCAAAGGGCCAGTATAGAGTCAATGGGCCAAATGGCCTCTGGTGTTGCATCTAATTCGGGTTGGTGCAAGATTACAAATCTCGGTTTGCTATTCCTTCTTTCCTTCTGCAGGAATTTCTATCGGGATCGCTGGTTCCCCTGGTCAGCCGTGGTGCTGGGTGTGACGGTGACGTTTTTTACATACATCGCCATCTTACTGGTGAGTAAAGTGTCTGCACCAACTCCTACACACGCGCATCTTATCGGGATGCATCACAGCATGGTTTGGGAACCGCTCCATCCAAGACCGCAAGAAAAAAATCGCAACATAGAAACATAGAAAATAGGTGCAGGAGTAGGCCATTCGGCCCTTCGAGCCTGCACCGCCATTCAATATGATCATGGCTGATCATCCAACTCAGTATCTTGTACCTGCCTTCTCTCCATACCCCCTGATCCCTTTAGCCACAAGGGCCACATCTAACTCCCTCTTAAATATAGCCAATGAACTGGCCTCAACTACCTTCTGTGGCAGAGAATCCCACAGATTCACCACTCTCTGTGTGAAAAATGATTTTCTCATCTCAGTCCTAAAAGATTTCCCCCTTATCCTTAAACTGTGACCCCCTGCTCTGGACTTCCCCAACATCGGGAACAATCTTCCTGCATCTAGCCTGTCAAACCCCTTAAGAATTTTGTAAGTTTCTATAAGATCCCCCCTCAATCTTCTAAATTCTAGCGAGTACAAGCCGAGTCTATCCAGTCTTTCTTCATATGAAAGTCCTGACATCCCAGGAATCAGTCTGGTGAACCTCCTCAGTACTCCCTCTATGGCAAGAATGTCTTTCCTCAGATTAGGAGACCAAAACTGTACGCAATACTCCAGGTGTGGTCTCACCAAGACCCTGTACAACTGCAGTAAGTAAGTAAGTAAGTAAACTTTATTTATATAGCGCATTTTAAGACAATTTGCATTGACCCCAAAGCGCTTCACATAATTTAAATAATAATAAGTTCCATAGAAAAAGGTTTTTTAAAAAAATGAATAAAAATGGACACAACATATTACAGAGTAGAACCTCCATGCTCCTATACTCAAATCCTTTTGCTATGAAAATTGTAACGAATTGTGGACGCAGCCCAGACCATCACACGAACCGACCTCCCTTCTATTGAAAGACACAAAATGCTGGAGAAACTCTTCTGGACAGGCAGCATCAATGGAGAGAAGGAATGAGTGACGTTTCGTGTCGAGACCCTTCTTCAGACTACTGTCTGTCTATCTCACTTTCATTGACTCCATTTACACCTCACGCTGCCTCGGCAAGGCCAGCAGCATCATCAAGGACCAGTCACCCCCTCTTCTCCCCTCTCCCATCGGGCAAAAGGTACAGAAGTGTGAAAACGCACACCTCCAGATTCAGGGACAGTTTCTTCCCAGCTGTTATCAGGCAACTGAATCATCCTACCACAACCAGAGAGCAGTGCTGAACTACTATCTGCCCCATTGGTGACCATCAGATTATCTGTGATCGGACTTTACCTTGCACTAAACGTTATTCCCTTATCATGTTTAAGAAGGAACTGCAGATGCTGGAAAAATCGAAGGTAGACAATAATGCTGGAGAAACTCAGTGGGTGAGAAACATAGAAACATAGAAATTAGGTGCAGGAGTAGGCCATTCGGCCCTTCGAGCCTGCACCGCCATTCAATATGATCATGGCTGATCATCCAACTCAGTATCCCACACCTGCCTTCTCTCCATACCCTCTGATCCCCTTAGCCACGAGGGCCACATCTAACTCCCTCTTAAATATAGCCAATGAACTGGCCTCGACTACCCTCTGTGGCAGAGAGTTCCACAGATTCACCACTCTCTGTGTGAAAAAAGTTTTTCTCATCTCGGTTTTAAAGGATTTCCCCCTTATCCTTAAACTGTGACCCCTTGTCCTGGACTTCCCCAACATCGGGAGCAATCTTCCTGCATCTAGCCTGTCCAACCCCTTAAGAATTTTGTAAGTTTCTATAAGATCCCCTCTCAATCTCCTAAATTCTAGAGAGTATAAACCAAGTCTATCCAGTCTTTCTTCATAAGACTGTCCTGACATCCCAGGAATCAGTCTGGTGAACCTTCTCTGCACTCCCTCTATGGCAATAATGTCCTTCCTCAGATTTGGAGACCAAAACTGTACGCAATACTCCAGGTGTGGTCTCACCAAGACCCTGTACAACTGCAGTAGAACTTCCCTGCTCCTATACTCAAATCCTTTTGCTATGAAAGCTAACATACCATTCGCTTTCTTCACTGCCTGCTGCACCTGCATGCCCACTTTCAATGACTGGTGTACCATGACACCCAGGTCTCGCTGCATCTCCCCTTTTCCTAGTCGGCCACCATTTAGATAATAATCTGCTTTCCTGTTTTTGCCACCAAAATGGATAACCTCACATTTATCCACATTATACTGCATCTGCCAAACATTTGCCCACTCACCCAGCCTATCCAAGTCACCTTGCAGTCTCCTAGCATCCTCCTCACAGCTAACACTGCCCCCCAGCTTAGTGTCATCCGCAAACTTGGAGATATTGCCTTCAATTCCCTCATCCAGATCATTAATATATATTGTAAATAGCTGGGGTCCCAGCACTGAGCCTTGCGGTACCCCACTAGTCACTGCCTGCCATTGTGAAAAGGACCCGTTTACTCCTACTCTTTGCTTCCTGTTTGCCAGCCAGTTCTCTATCCACATCAATACTTGTATTGTATTGTATTGTATTCAAATTTATTGTCATTGTCTCAGTTAGAGACAACAAAATGAATTTCCCTTACAGGCAGTATCATAAAAATAAAAATAAATAAATAATAATAAATAATAAAACATATTAAAAATAAAATAGAATTTAAAAAAAAGCACAAACACTGAAAGTCCACGACACAACATAACACAGTGGCACCAAGGTGAGGAAGGCACCATAGTCCAGCCAGCCTCCCCTCCGTTCTTCCTAGATGTTCACTCGTGGTCTGGGCCTTCCTAGCACCCGCAGTCGCCGCCCCGGGTGGCCCGATGTTCAGGCCCTCACGCCGGGCTGGTGGAACACCGACGCCGAACCCCGACGGTGAACATCCTCCTCCTCAGCGGCCCGGACCTCCTGATCAGCCGCCTCCCACAGCCGGAGTCCGCAGCTCCCGAGCCCGCAGGCCGAGCCGGGCGGAGTCGCAGGACCCCGCGCTGTCCATCAGCGCCGCCCGCGTTGGGAGCCCGCGAACCGCTGAACCCCCAATGCCGTGTGCTTTAAGTTTGTATACTAATCTCTTATGTGGGACCTTGTCGAAAGCCTTCTGGAAGTCCAGATACACCACATCCACTGGTTCTCCCCTATCCACGCTACTAGTTACATCCTCGAAAAATTCTATAAGATTCGTCAGACATGATTTACCTTTAGTAAATCCATGCTGACTTTGTCCAATGATTTCACCACTTTCCAAATGTGCTGCTATCCCATCTTTAATAACTGACTCTAGCAGTTTCCCCACTACCGATGTTAGACTAACTGGTCTGTAATTCCCCGTTTTCTTTCTCCCTCCCTTCTTAAAAAGTGGGGTTACGTTTGCTACCCGCCAGTCCTCAGGAACTACTCCAGAATCTAAAGAGTTTTGAAAGATTATTACTAATGCATCCACTATTTCTGGAGCTACTTCCTTAAGTATGGAGCTACTTAAGTATGAGGCAGCATCTATGGTGCGAAGGAATAGGTGACGTTTCGAGTTGAGACTAAGAGAGCATTTTTGTCTACCTTCCCTTATCATGTACCTGTACACTGTAAATGGCTCGATTGTCATCATGTATTGTCTTTCCACTGACTGGTTGAATTGAATTTGAATTGAATTTATTTGCCACACAACCAGGGTCGGTGGAATTTGGGTTGTCAGCAGCGGTACAATAATAAAGAACACAACCACAATAAAAATGTAACACAAACATCCACCACAGCATTCATCACTGTGGTGGAAGGCACAGAACTTGGCCAGTCCTCCTCCATTTTCCCCCGTGGTCGGGACCTCCACCCTCCGCAGCCGTTGCTGTGGGCGTCCAGATGGTAAAAGGACAAGGTACAAGTCCAGGTAAGTCCAGGATCGGCTCTTCCCCACCGGAGACCGCGGCTTCAGGATGGTGTAGGCCGCAGGCCGGCGGTCGAAGATTTAAGGTTCCCGCCGCGCCGCAGCCAGAAGCACCGTAGACTGCAGGGCCGATGGTCGAAGCTCCCCTCCAGGGGTGATGGTAAGTACATGCCGCACCCGCGGTAGAAGTTGGCCGCGGGCCGGCAGTGATGGCTTCTTCTTCCCCTGGGTCCCCCACGAGGGATCCCGGGCTGTAGACGCCGCACCAGCTGGAGCTCTGCAGACCGCGCGCGGCTTCAGGCTGCCGGCTGCCCCGGGCCAGCGAAACGGAGCGCTCCCCTCCAGCAAGCCCCAGCGAGGGCTCGCCCGCTCCACGCCGAGAGTCCACGCTGCGCCCGCCGCTGGAGCCCCGGGCGCGTCTCCGGAAAAGGCCGCGCCGATCCTCGTTATTAGGCCACGGGGGAGGCGACCTGGAAAAAAACGCCTCTCCGTGGAGGAGGCGACCAAAGCGGTTTCCCCCTTACCCCCCCACACAAGACACACAAAGGAACATTAAAACAAACTTTAAAACAAACTTTAAACATACTAAAAATTGAAAAGACTAACGAGCTGCTGACAGGCGCAGCCACTGCAGCGCCCCCTACACTGAAGAGCATGCAACAAAAGCTTTTCACTGTACCTCAGTACACGTGAGAATGGAGTAAACTGAACTGGGAACACACTGGGAGAGGCAGTGCCACATTGAGTGTTCCTGGTCTTCTATCCCAAATTGTTCTCTCCACATATCACCTCCAGCCTATCTCCACTATCTCCGCCTACCTCTCCCCCCCTCTCGCAGGGCCTGTCCCACTGCCGGCGAGTGTCACAGTCGTAGCGGGTCGCGGTAAAACCGGCAACTGGACCCCCCTTCAACATAAAATTTGAAATAGATTCGTAACTTTAACAACAACAAAAAACTGAAGTCGGCACCGGCAACAACCTACGTTACCCTGGCGACAACTACGACAACACCTACGTCAGGAGAAGTCAAGCTACGCTCATTGGCGTCAAACCCACTGTCGCCGACTGTCTCCCAAAATTCTTCAACGTTGAAAATCCAGCGGCGACCAGAAAGACGCTACGACTCTTCGGGCGACTGAGGAGACGACTCACGACCGTACAGGCGACTCCCTGGTGACCATGTGGTGACAGCCTAGTCACAAGTAGTCGCCTAAACAATCGCCTGTGGGACAGGCCCCTTAACTACCCAGTTTAACTTTGCTTTATGTCTCCTGTACTGTGTTACAGTGAAAAGCTTTTGTTGCGTGCGTTTTGGGTCGGGACATTTCGTCACCGCGTCCCGAAATGTCACCTATCGATGTTCCCCAGAGCTGCTGCCTGATCTGCTGAGTTACTCCAGCACTTTGTGTTATATTTTGTAAACCAGTATCTGCAGTTCATTGTCTCCACCTCTTGCTTGCCAGTTCATGATCAGCCCCTTCCCCTTACCTCCATTTACCAGTTCATGATCAGCCCCTTCCCCAATACCTCCATTTACCAGCTATCCCCACTCTAAGCAAGGCTTGGACAGTGAGGTTTTTGGTGAATTGGTTCGTTGGTTCATTAGCTGTAGAGTTGCTGCCTCACAGCGCCAGAGACCCGGGTTCGATCCCGGCTACGGGTGCTGTCTGTACGGAGTTTGCACGTTCTCCCCGTGACCTGCGTGGGTTTTCTCCAAGATCTTCGCTTTTATCCCGCACTCCAAAGACGTACATGTTTGTCGGTTAATTGGCTTGGCATTAATGTAAAATTGTCCCCAGTGTGTGTGTGTGTAACATAGAGTCAGTGTGCGGGGATCGCTGGGCAGTGCAGACTTGGTGGGCTGAAGGGCCTGTTTCTGCACTGTATCTCTAAACAGGTAGAAGGTACAGGAGCCTGAAGACTGCAACGTCCAGATTCAGAAATAGCTGCTTCCCCACAGCCATCAGGCTATTAACTCCTCAAACAAATCTCTGAACACTAATACACCATTATCTGTTATTTGCACTTTATCAGTTTATTTATTGATGTGTGTATATATTTATATAATGGTATATGGACACACTGATCTGTTCTGTATTCATGTCTACTATGTTATGTTGTACTGAAGCAAAGCAAGAATTTCATTGTCCTATCTGGGACACATGACAATAAACTCTCTTGACTCTTGAATCTTGAACTAAATTAAACATTTGCATGAAGGGTCCCGACCCGAAACCTCACCTATCCATGCCGTCCGTAGATGCTGCTGACCGGCTGAGTTCCTCCAGCACTTTTGTTTTTTTCTTGAGATTTCAGCACCTGCAGTTCCTGGTGTGTTCACTTTTGTGTCTTGCAGGTTCTGGCGATCTGTTTACTGAGTGAAAGCCAAAGATTGTACCTATTCTGGGGCCACAAGGTACCGACCCTCTCCTGTACATTACCTCTCTCTCGTGTTCAGGGCGGCTCGCTGGCGCTGGCGCTGGCGCAGCGGTAAAGTTGCTGCCTCTTATCGCCAGGGCCCCGGGTTCCATCCTGACAGAGATAGATAGATTCCTGATTAGTACGGGTGTCAGGGGTTATGGGGAGAAGGCAGGAGAATGGGGTTGAGAGGGGAAAGATAGATCAGCCATGATTGAATGGCGGAGTAGACTAGATGGACCGATGTCCTAATTCTGCTTCTGCGACATATGAACATGAACATAGGAAACTAATCAATAGGAAATGATCAGACTCACACGTAGTGATTAGAATCCATAGTCTTTTATTAGCAACTCTGCGGAGGAAACACAAGGTGCTTTTGTCTCCATGCATTCAGCTGATCTAAGTGGAGAGAGACAGAGACAGAGAGAGCTCGCTAATAAGCCTGTGGGCAGACCAGTAGTATGAGTGACATAAGGAATGTGCAGCAAGCATAATCTGTGTGGTAACATGCATATATAGTATCGACACGCTGATCAGCAGCTGGCAAGGGGGTGATGGGCTGAGTGGCCTCCACCTGTGCTGTAAGTCTGTGTGACTGGGAGTTACAGACTTGGCCCTTTGACTTGTCGCTCTGTTTGCCCACAGATCGCGACTGTGTTGGTGTTTGCGTTCTCCGCTGTTGCTATTGGCTTCCTCTACAGTCAGTGGCAAGAAGAATGGAACACCTTTATCATCTCCTTTCAGGTACGCACGTGCAGTTTCCCACCGTACCTCGATACACGTGACATTAATGCCCCTGTCCCACTTGGGAAACCTGAACGGAAACCTCTGGTGACCTTGCCCGCGACCCAAGGTTTCCATCAGGTCGCTGGAGGTTTTGGTCGCTTGCCTGGAAAGCCTCGACCGAAGTGTGAGCTGCATCTACTGACCAAAGATCTTACAGGATCATTGCTACCGACCGCACACACACACGCATGCACACACGCATGCACACACGCACGCACACATGCACGCACACACACGCATGCACGCACGCACACGCATGCACACACGCACACACACACACGCACGCACACGCATGCACGCACGCACACGCATGCACGCACACACACGCATGCACGCACGCACACGCATGCACACACGCACACACACACACACGCACGCACACACGCACACACGCACACACGCACGCACACACGCGCACGCACGCACACACGCACGCACACACGCACGCACACACGCACGCACACGAAAGCACACGCGCGCACACACGCATGCACACGCACACACACAAGCACACACACACACGCACGCACACACGCACCCAGCCACACACACGCACACACACACAAACACATCGCGAAGGTGGGGGCCTGGGACAGCGGAGGAGCGCTGTCTGCGCGATGAAGAGGAAGGTAAACGGCTGCCACAGAGCACGGTAAGTCCTTTAGAGAGAGGGAGAGAAGGGCAGAGAAGGGGGGGGGAGAAGGGGAGAGAAGGAATGGAGACAGTTTTAAGAAGTTTAATAAAGTTAGCGGGCATTTTACCTTCCGGCGGATCTTCTAGGTCCTGAAAACCAAAGATCCTACAGGATCTTTGCTGAAAACTCCAATGAGCCAATTCAAATGGCCGGTCAGCGAAGGAGATGGCCTTCGATTGCCTGTAAGTAAATAGCGACCCCACTCCACTGGCTTCGACCAAACGGCGACCTATTTTAGTCGAGGCCGGTGTTGATTTTGTTGAAATAATCGAAGCAACCTGGATGAAGTCTCGACCACGCGGAAACCACTTTCGACCATTATGGAGAGTGACCAAAACCTCCAGCGACCTGATGGAAACCTTGAGTCGCGGGCAAGGTCACCAGAGGTTTCCGTTCAGGTTTCATAGAAGATTCAGATTCAGATTCAGATTCAATTTTAATTGTCATTGTCAGTGTACAGTACAGAGACAACGAAATGCATTTAGCATCTCCCTGGAAGAGCGACATAGCAAATGATTTGAATAAATAATAATAAGTGATAATAAGTGTCCGGGGGGGGGGGGGTGATTGGCAGTCACCGAGGTACGTTGTTGAGTGACAGCCGCCGGGAAGAAGCTGTTCCTGGACCTGCTGGTTCGGCAACGGAGAGACCTGTAGCGCCTCCCGGATGGTAGGAGGGTAAACAGTCCATGGTTGGGGTGAGAGCAGTCCTTGGCGATGCTGAGCGCCCTCCGCAGACAACGCTTGCTTTGGACAGACTCAATGGAGGTGAGCGAGGAACCGGTGATGCGTTGGGCAATTTTCACCACCCTCTGCAATGCCTTCCGGTCGGAGACAGAGCAGTTACCATACCATACTGTGATACAGTTGGTAAGGATGCTCTCGATGGTGCAGCGGTAGAAGTTCACCAGGATCTGAGGAGACAGATGGACCTTCTTCAGTCTCCTCAGGAAGAAGAGACGCTGGTGAGCCTTCTTGATCAGAGTTGAGGTATTGTGGGTCCAAGAGAGGTCATCGGAGATGTTGACTCCCAGGAACCTGAAGCTAGAAACACGTTCCACCTCCGTCCCGTTAATGTGGATGGGGGTGTGCGTGCCGCCCCTGGACTTCCTGAAGTCTACAATGAGCTCCTTGGTCTTCTTGGAGTTAAGGGCCAGGTTGTTGTCAGCGCACCATGCTGCTAAGAAACATAGAAACATAAAAAATAGGTGCAGGAGGAGGCCATTCGGCCCTTCGAGCCAGCACCGCCATTCATTCTGATCATGGCTGATCGTCCCCTATCAATAACCCGTGCCTGCCTTCTCCCCATATCCCAGGCCCAGTGCCGTCAAACGCTCATCATATGATAACCCACTCAATCCTGGGATCCTTCTTGTAAACCTCCTCTGGACCCTCTCCAGAGCCAACACATCCTTCCTCAGATTTGATGACCAACATTACTCACAATATTCCAAATGTGGCCTGACCAGCGCCTTATAGAGCCTCAGCATTACATCCATATTTTTATATTCTATAAAATATTCTATGGTGCGGCACGGTGGTGCATTGGTAGTGTTGCTGCCTTACAGCGCCAGAGACCCGGGTTCGATCCTGACTACGGGTGCTTGTTTGTACGTTCTCCCCGTGACCTGCGTGGGTTTTGCTCCGAGATCTTCGGTTTCCTCCCACACTCCAAAGACGTACGGGTTTGTAGGTTAATTGGCTGGTATAAATGTAAATTGTCGCTAGTGTTAGTTTGTGGGGATCACTGGTCAGTGTGGACTCGGTGGGTCGAAGGGCCTGTTCCATGCGGTATTACTAAACTATACTGAAGAAGGGTCTCGACCTGAAACGTCACCTAGTCCTTTTCAAATGAGAATGCTGTCTGATCCATTGTGCTACTCCAGATTTTTGTGTCTATCTTCGGTTTAAACCAGCATCTGCAGTTCCTTCCTACACTAAATATCATAGGATTGTCTACATTTCCTGCAACATGGTGACCATAACGACTGAAGAACTGACTAAAGAGATTCCTCCTCACCTCCTGTGTGCTTGTGTTGCAGGTCACAGCTCCGTATCTGCATGTTGGAGGTGTGGCAGTCTTGACCACACTCTCCTGGCCTGTGGCCCAACACTTCAGCAAGATGACCGGCAAAGGTGAGACCCACCAAGAGCAAAATACAGCAGACACCGCAAATACCATGTAGGAGTACGCAGGACGAATGCACAGAGTGGCCCTGTGATGTCCCACACTCCATGTCCCACTTCACTCTGCCCCCGTCCGTCCGTCCCTGATGTTTCCTTCAATGCAGTTTAGTTTAGTGAGTCTCCGATGCAAGCTCTGATTCATTCTGTGTCCTGCTCCCCCGACTCTCAGTCTGAAGAAGGGTCTCGACCCGAAACCTCACCCATTCCTTCTCTCCATAGATGCTGCCTGTCCCGCTGAGTTACTCCAGCATTTTGTGTCTATCTTTAGTTTAGTGTTGTTAGTTTAGTTTAGTTTAGTTTAGACATACAATGCAACAACAGACCCTTCAGCCCACCAAGTCTGTGCCAACCAGCGATCACCCCGCACACTAGGGGCAATTTACAATTTTTACCCAAGCCAATTAACCCTGGGGAAAACCCATGGGGTCACTCCACACAGACAGCACCCATAGTCAGGATCTACAGTTTTAAACCAGCATCTGCAGTTCCTTCCTGCACCATTCACTACGTTTCAATGCGGTCCCCCCTCATCGTTCTAAACTCCAGCGAATTGTTGGACTTTATAACAAGAGGAGTTGAGTATAGGAGCAAAGAGGTCCTTCTGCAGTTGTACAGGGCCCTAGTGAGACCACACCTGGAGTATTGTGTGCAGTTTTGGTCCCCTAATTTGAGGAAAGACATTCTTGCTATTGAGGGAGTGCAGCGTAGGTTTATAAGGTTAATTCCCGGGATGGCGGGACTGTCATATGCTGAGAGAATGGAGCGGCTGGGCTTGTACACTCTGGAGTTAAGAAGGATGAGAGGGTATCTCATTGAAACATATAAGATTGTTAAGGGTTTGGACACGCTAGAGGCAGGAAACATGTTCCCGATGTTGGGGGAGTCCAGAACCAGGGGCCACACACAGTTTAAGAATAAGGAGTTGGCCACTTAGAACGGAGACAAGGAAACACTTTTTCTCACAGAGAGTTGTGAGTCTGTGGAATTCTCTGCCTCAGAGGGTGGTGGAGGCAGGTTCTCTGGATACATTCAAGAGAGAGCTAGATAGGACTCTTAAAAATAGGGGGATATGGGGAGAAGGGGATATGGGGAGAAGGCAGGAACGGGGTACTGATTGGGGATGATCCATGCCTTCCTCTCCTCCCGGCTGGACTATTGCAACTCACTTCTCCTTGGCATCAGCTCCAGCTACATCAACCGATTCCAACTGGTCCAGAACGCAGCCGCCCGACTCCTCACCCACACCAAATCCTGGCATCACATCACTCCAGTCCTCAAACAACTTCACTGGCTTCCCATCTCCCACCGGATCACCTACAAAATCCTGATCCTCACCTACAAAGCCCTCCACCATCTGGCCCCCCCATATCTCACTGACCTCCTCTCCCCCTACCAACCCTCACGGTCCCTCAGATCCACATCAGCCGGTCTCCTCTCCATCCACAAATCCAACCTCCGCAGTTTTGGGGACAGAGCCTTCTCCAGGGCAGCTCCCAGGATCTGGAACTCCCTCCCCCAACTGATCCGCAATTCCGTGTCCCTCACCATCTTCCAGTCCCGCCTCAAGACCCATCTCTTCACCTCTGCCTATCCTTAGCCCCACGTCCCCCTCCCTTTTCATCTGTGCTTGAATTGTTGCTCATTTTTTGGTTTGTTTTGTTTTGTTTTTGTTTTTGTTTTTGTTTTTTGCCTTGCCTTGTAAAGCGACTTTGAGTCCCTGAAAAGCGCTATATAAATTCAATTTATTATTATTATTATTATGATCAGCCATGATCACGTTGAATGGCGGTGCTGGCTCGAAGGGCCGAATAACCTACTCCTGCACCTATTGTCCATTGTCATTTGTTAATAAACAAAGCCGGGGGGGACCACAGGAGGATGAAAGGACTGTACGTAAATCTGTTAGCAGCTTTTCATCTTTCTGCTGACGAAGCATAAATGAATGATTTGTTTGTGAGACAGCAGATGCTGAAACAGTGTCTGTGTTTAGCGTGTTGCAATTAATGGAACAAAAACTGCTTTGTCCACATTGGCAGCTACTAGTAAATACTTTCTGTTGTGGCCGCCCAATTAGCAAATAAACCCTCACTCACCAAAGGGAATTAGTCCGTTTTGTTTATTGTCAACTCTGCCCCTGTTGCCATTGGAAACTTTCTTTGAGCAGACTTTAGTTTTGCAGTAGACAGGCACAGAACGCTGGAGTAACACAGCAGGTCGGGCAGCATCTGTGGAGAAAAGGAATGGGTGACGTTTCGGGTCAGGTTGGGACCCTTCATCAGCAATGCATGCCTGTTTGTGGCGTGTGTTTTGTCTTTTTGCACTTTGATTGTTTGTTTTCAATGTGTTCGCACGTGTGTGTGAGTGTGTGTGTGTGTGTGTGTGTGTGTGTGTGTGTGTGTGTGTGTGTGTGTGTGTGTGTGTGTGTGTGTGTGAGTGTGTGTGTGAGTGTGTGTGTGCGTGTGAGTGTGTGTGTGTGTGTGTGTGAGTGTGTGTGTGAGTGTGTGTGTGTGTGTGAGTGTGTGTGTGAGTGTGTGTGTGTGTAAGTGTGTGCGTGTGTGTGTGCGTGTGCGTGTGCGTGTGCGTGTGTGTGTGTGTGCGTATATACTGTAAATATATCTATGTGTATGTATATATGTATAGGAAGGAACTGCAGATGCTGGTTTAAACCGAAGATACAGTGGCTTGCAAAAGTATTCATACCCCTTGAACTTTTCCACATTTTGTCACGTTATAACCACAAACGTAAACGTATATTATTGGGATTTTATGTGATAGACCAACACAAAGTGGCGCATAATTGTGAAGTGGAAGGAAAATGATACATGGTTTTCAAATTTTTTTACAAATAAAAAACTGAAAAGTGTGGCGTGCAAAAGCATTCAGCCCCCTTTACTCTGATACCCCTAAATAAAATCCAGTGCAACCAATTGCCTTCAGAAGTCACCTAATTAGTAAATAGAGTCCACTTGTGTGTAATCTAATCTCAGTATAAATACAGCTGTTCTGTGAAGGCCTCAGAGGCTTGTTAGAGAACATTAGTGAACAAACAGCATCATGAAGCCCAAGGAACACACCAGACAGGTCAGGGATAAAGTTGTGGAGAAGTTTAAAGCAGGGTTAGGTTATAAAAAAATATCCCAAGCTTTGAACATCTCACGGAGCACTGTTCAATCCATCATCCGAAAATGGAAAGAGTATGGCACAACTGCAAACCTACCAAGACATGGCCGTCCACCTAAACTGACATGCCGGGCAAGGAGAGCATTGATCGGAGAAGCAGCCAAGAGGCCCATGGTAACTCTGGAGGAGCTGCAGAGATCCACAGCTCAGGTGGGAGAATCTGTCCACAGGACAACTATTAGTCGTACACTCCACAAATCGGGCCTTTATGGAAGAGTGGCAAGAAGAAAGCCATTGTTGAAAAAAAGCCATAATAAGTCCCGTTTGCAGTTTGCCACAAGCCATGTGGGGGACACAGCAAACATGTGGAGGAAGGTGCTCTGGTCAGATGAGGCCAAAATTGAAGTTTTTGGCCTAAATGCAAAACGCTATGTGTGGCGGAAAACTAACACTGCACGTCACCCTGAACACATCATCCCCACTGTGAAACATGGTGGTGGCAGCATCATGCTGTGGGGATGCTTTTCTTCAGCAGGGACAGGGAAGCTGGTCAGAGTTGATGGGAAGATGGATGGAGCCAAATACTGGGCAATCTTGGAAGAAAACCTGTTAGAGTCTGCAAAAGACTTGAGACTGGGGCGGAGGTTCACCTTCCAGCAGGACAACGACCCTAAACATACAGCCAGAGCTACAATGGAATGGTTTAGATCAAAGCATATTCATGTGTTAGAATGGCCCAGTCAAAGTCCAGACCTAAATCCAATTGAGAATCTCTGGCAAGACTTGAAAATTGCTGTTCACAGACGCTCTCCATCCAATCTGACTGAGCTTGAGCTATTTTGCAAAGAAGAATGGGCAAATATTTCAGTCTCTAGATGTGCAAAGCTGGTAGAGACATACCCCAAAAGACTTGCAGCTGTAATTGCAGCAAAAGGTGGTTCTACAAAGTATTGACTCAGGGGGGCTGAATACCTTTGCACGCCACAATTTTCAGTTTTTTATTTTGTAAAAAAATTTGAAAACCATGTATCGTTTTCCTTCCACTTCACAATTATGCACCACTTTGTGTTGGTCTCTCACATAAAATCCCAATAAAATACATTTACGTTTGTGGTTGTAACGTGACAAAATGTGGAAAAGTTCAAGGGGTATGAAAACATTTGCAAGCCACTATAGACACAAAATGCTGGAGTAACTCAGCGGGACAGGCAGCATCTGTTAAGAGAAGGGATGGGTGACGTTTCAGGTCAAGGTCTGAAGAAAAGTCACCCAATCCTTCTCTCAAGAGATGCTGCCCGCCTGTCCCGCTGAGTTACTCCAGCATTTTGTGTCTATGTATGTATGTAACTGTACAACTCCTCCCCCTTCTGTCGTGGGGTAGTCTGACTCCCCGCCCCCACCCCCTTTCCCCAAACTTTGCGCATCCCTTTATTTCATGTTTCCTGTGTTATGTGACTGTTGGCAGACCAACTTCCCCCCTGGGATAAATAACATTCTATCGTATATCGTATACATGTATATCTACACACACTGAACTTTGTTTTGTTTCTCTCTCGTTTATCATACTGTTTACAGTGCACTATGTTTACATATTGTGTTGTGCTGCAGCAAGCAAGAATGTCATTGTTCTATCTGGAACACATGACAATAAAACGCTCTTGGCCCTCGATACTATTGACTGCGTTGCTGCACCGACTTAAATGCGAGATGCATGCGGTGGGGCCGTGGGTTTGGTTTAGTTGAGCTTATTATTGTCATGTGTACCGAGGTGCAGTGAAAATATTTTTAGTTGCGTGCTATCCAGCCAGGGGAAAAGACTCAACATCATTACAACCAGGCCGTCCACAGCGTGCAGATACAGGATAAAGATTTACAACGAGAATTTAGTAACAGACTAGACTAAGTGGGACCCGTTGGGTCCCAGCATCACACGGGAGGGCTGGTCACCAACTCAATATTCCACCACTCCACCAATTCCAATACTGCTCGCCAGTGGGGGGGGGGGGGGGGGGGGGGACTGTCTGTTACGCTAGTATGGGTGTTGCGGGCCGAAGGTACTGGTTTCCAGAGGGCCAGTATAGACATTGTGCGCCGTATGAATGCTTGGGCAGGCATCCAACTGTTGCAACTGTTGCTAAGGCAAACAATTGGGCTGCAGCCACCCGACAACCAAAATTCATTTTGTGAAAACAAACTTGTTAAAAAAAAGGCGAGGCAAACAATTAGGCTAGAGACACCCGACAACCAAAATTCATTTTGCTGCAGCCACTTTACAGCCGCATCGAGGGGACTCACCATGAAGTAGACGTGCATTCAGTGTTATTCGCAGCTCAGAGAGCCGTGACTTTCTCGCTTCCTGGTCTGGCAGAGACTGAGAGAGGCACGACACTTCCTGGTTTTATAGTCCCTCCCCCTGCCGCCAGCAGGGGCAGCAGAGAGAATGGGGAATTTTGTAAAAACATTAATATCTCTCTCATTTTTCATCGATGGAACAAATCCTCCACACTCATACGACGGAGGGGGGCTCTGAGCGAGGTGGCCAAAAATGACGGCCGTAGGTGGCGGCGTTCTCTCGGAAATCGCAGCACAGTCGGCCAAAAGCGGTCAAGATCAGAGATTTAGTAATATAGAAGATAAAATCCAAGGTCGACAAAAATGCTGGAGAAACTGAGCGGGTGCAGCAGCATCTATGGAGCGAAGGAAATAGGCAAAGTTTCGGGCCGAAACCCTTCTTCAGACTGATGGGGGGTGGGGGGCGTGGAGAAGTAAGGAAAAAGGAGGAGGAGAAGCCCGAGGGCTGAGGGAGAGCTGAGAAGGGGAGGAGACAGCAAGGGCTACCGGAAATTAGAGAATTCAATGTTTGTGCCACTAGGGTGCAGACTGCCCAAGCGGAATATGAGGTGCTGCTCCTCCAATTTCCGGTGGTGCTCACTCTGGCCATGGAGGAGGCCCAGGGCAGAAAGGTCGGATTGGGAATGGGAGGGGGAGTTGAAGTGCTGAACCACCGAGAGGTCAGGTTGGGTAAATCCGTCCGATTAAAGATAGCCATAGCTTCTTCCCAACAACCATCAGCCTCTTGAACACTAAGCAACACTTACCTCAGCGACATGAACGTCCACGGACTATCTTTGGTTAAACCAAGCAGAATGGGTTTTACACTAGTATTAAGTTTAGTCATTTATTGTATTTTTTTTAATGACATATATTGAATGAATTTAATTGAAAAATAACATGGAAACAGACCCACTCCATACACAGCCGGGCAATTTCTAGAATTAAGTTTCAAGCCCTCACGTCTTTGGGATGTGGGAAGAAACTCATTCGTCACAGGGAGAGCCAGCACCGCCATTCAATGTGATCATGGCTGATCATCCACAATCAGTACCCCGTTCCTGCCTTCTCCCCATATCCCCTGACTCCGCTATCTTTAAGAGCCCTGTCTAGCTCTCTCCTGAAAGGATCCAGAGAACCGGCCTCTGAGGCAGAAATTTCCACAGACTCACAACTCTCTGTGTGAAAAAGTATGTCCTCATCTCCGTTCTAAATGGCTGACCCCTTATTCTTAAATGGCGCCAGGACTAGAGGGTCGGAGCTATAGGGAGAGGTCGGGCAGGTTGGCACTTTCTTCCCAGCTGTTATCAGGCAACTGAACCATCCTACCACAACCAGAGAGCAGTCCTGAACTACTATCTACCTCATTGGTGATCCTCGGACTATCCTTGATCGGACTTTACCTTGCACTAAACGTTATTCCCTTATCATGTATCTCTACACTGTAAATGGCTTGATTGTAATCAGGTATTGTCTCTATGCTGACTGGATAGCATGCAACTAAAGCTTTACACTGTAGCTCGGTACACGTGACAATAAACTAAACTAAACAAAACTCTATTCCTTGGAGAGCAGGATGCTGAGGGGTGATCACACAGAGGTGTTTAAAACCATGAGGGGAATAGATAGGGTGAATTCACAGAGTTTTTTACCCAGAGTTGGCAAATCAAAAACCAGAGGACATAGCTTTAGCTGTGAAGATCAGCAGAGAAGGTCATTGGCTGCAACCTTCCCTCCATTGATGAACTGTACACTGCAAGGGCCAGGAAGCGAGCGGACAAGATCATCTCTGACCCCTCTCACCCTGGCCACAAACTCTTTGAATCACTTCCCTCTGGAAGGCGACTCCGGACTGTCAAAGCTGCCACAGCCAGACATAAAAACAGTTTTTATCCACGAGTAGTTGCTCTACTCAACAGCCAAAAATCTGTAGCCTCCCTTTGATCTGGTATTTTGTTGGTTCACATGCTTGATCAATGGTGTTTTATTATTAATGTTTAATGTTTTATGTGTCATTCCTAACTGTCACTGTATGTCATGTTGTCACTTGCGGGCGGAGCACCAAGGCAAATTCCTTGTATGTGAATACTTGGCCAATAAACGTATTCATTCTTAAACATATTCATTCATTCATTCATTCATTCATTCATTCATTCATTTAAGGTGAGAGTGGAAAGATTTAATAGAATGTAGACGGACATATTTTGCACACAGACGGTGTTGGACATATGGAATGAGCTTCCAGAAGGAATAGAGTAGAAACAAAGAACTGCAGATGCTGGTTTATACCAAAGATAGACACAAAGTGCTGGAGTAACTCAGCGGGCCAGGCAGCATCTTCGGAGAAAAAGGATGGGTGGCGTTTTGATTCTGAAACATCACCCATCCATGTTCTCCAGAGATGCTGCCTGACCCGCTGAGTTACTCCAGCACTTTGTGTCTATCTTTTTTCCAGAAACACTAGTTGTGGCAAGCACAATAACAACATTTAAATGAATGAATGAATAAGTTTATTGGCCAAGTATTCACATACAAGGAATTTGCCTTGGTGCTCCGCCCGCAAGTGACAACGTGACATACAGTGATAGTTACGAATGACACACATAAAACCTTAAACATTAATAATAAAACATTATTTAAAAGGCACTTGGACAGGAACATGGATAGGAAAGGCTTAGAGGGATAATGGGCCAAACGCAGGTAGGTGGGACTAGCTTAGAGTTCAGTTTAGTTTAGAGATACAGGACGGAAACAGGCCCTTCAGCCCACCGAGTCCGTGCCGACCAGCGTTCCATGCACACTAACGATTTCCTACACACTAGGGACAATTAAAACATTTTTTTTTTACCGAAGCCATTTAACCTACAAACCTGAATGTCTTTGGAGTGTGGGAGGAAACCGGAGCACCCGGAGAAAACCCACGCAGGTCACGGAGAGAACGTACAAACTCCATACAGACAGCACCCGTAGTTGGGATCGAACCCGGGTCTCTGGTGCTGTGAGGCAGCAACTCTACCGCTGCGCCACCATGCAGCTTAGATGATGCATCTTGGCCAGCATGGATGAGTTGGGCTGAAGGGCCTGTTTCTATGACTCTATTACAGTGCTGGCTAAATCAGCAACTCTACCGACATGGTGACGCAGTGGTAGAGTTGCTGCCTCACAGCACCAGAGACCCGGGTTCGATCCCAACTACGGGTGCTGTCTGTATGGAGTTTGTACGTTCTCTCCGTGACCTGCGTGGGTTTTCTCCCAGATCTTCGGTTTCCTCCCACACGTGCAGGTTTGTAGGTTAATTGGCTTGGTGTGTGTGTGAAACATTTATCCCTAGTATGTGTCGGACAGTGTTAATGTGAGGAGATCGTTGGACATTAGACAATAGGTGCAGGAGGAGGCCATTCAGCCCTTCGAGCCAGAACCGCCATTCAATGTGATCATGGCTGATTATCCTCAATCAGTACCCCGTTCCTGCCTTCTCCCCATATCCCCTGACTCCGCTATCTTTAAGAGCCCTATCTAGCTCTCTCTTGAAAGTATCCAGAGAACCGGCCTCCACTGCCCTCTGAGGCAGAGAATTCCACAGACTCACAACTCTCTGTGAGAAAAAGTGTTTCCTCATCTGTTCTAAATGGCTCACCCCTTATTCTTAAACTGTGGCCCCTTGTTCTAGACTCCCCCAACATCGGGAACATGTTTCCTGCCTCTAGTGTGTCCAAACCCTTAATAATCTTATATGTTTCAATAAGATGCCCTCTCATCCTTCTAAACTCCAGAGTGTACAAGCCCAGGTCAGCGCGGACCCGGTGGGCCGAAGGGCCTGTTTCCGCACTGTCATTACCAACTCTGTTTATTTTGTGTTTCAGTAGCCAGAGTAATCACCCTGGGGCTGTACCTCGCTGCTCTCCTGTTCCTCTACTTGGTTCCACTCGGCATGTATTCCTCTTGCATCAAAGAAAGAGGGACCTTGGGGCCGAAGCCAGCGATTATTGGACACAGAGGAGCTCCGATGGTACGTACATCTTGGTTCAGTTTTAGTTTATTGTCACGTGTACCGAGCTACAGTGAAAAGCTTTTGTTGCGTGCTAACCAGTCAGTGGAAAGACATTACATGATTACAATCCAGCCGTCCAGAGCCCTAGTGAGACCACACCTGGAATATTGTGTGCAGTTTTGGTCCCCTAATTTGAGGAAGGTCATTCTTGCTATTGAGGGAGTGCAGCGTAGGTTTACAAGGTTAATTCCCGGGATGGCGGGACTGTCATATGCTGAGAGAATGGAGCAGCTGGGCTTGTACACTCTGGAGTTTAGAAGGATGAGAGGGTATCTTATTGAATCATATAAGATTATTAAGGGTTTGGACACGCTAGAGGCAGGAAACATGTTCCCGATGTTGGGGGAGTCCTGAACCAGGGGCCACAGTTTAAGAATAAGGAGTAAGCCATTTAGAACGGAGACAAGGAAACACTTATTTCTCACAGAGAGTTGTGAGTCTGTGGAATTCTCTGCCTCAGTGGGCGGTGGAGGCAGGTTCTCTGGATGCTTTCAAGAGAGAGCTAGATAGGGCTCTTAAAGATAGCGGAGTCAGGGGATATGGGGAGAAGGCAGGAGAATGGGGTTAGGAGGGAGAGATAGATCAGCTATGATTAAATGGTGGAGTAGACTTGATGGGCCGATTGGCCAAATTCTGCTCCTATCCCTTATGAACCTTTCTTACTGATGTAGCGATCTTTGTGAATAGGTGTGTAAAAGGGAATGGATAGACCAGGCCTGAGGAGAGGGTTGATGTGTTGTGATAATCATTGATCTGCGATTTTCGCTATTGAACAGCTGGCCCCCGAAAATACGTTGATGTCGTTTGAAAAAACCATCGAGCATGGTGGGGATGGTTTGGAGACGGACGTCACCATCAGGTACGGGCGATGGTTCGGGCGCGCTACCCTCAGCAACATTCGTACGTCGTTCCTGGAACGCCTGTAATGTGTTACATCTGATCGTAATAAACGTGTTCAGTTTAGAGATACAGCGCGGAAACAGGCCCTTCGGCCCACCGAGTCCGTGCCGACCAGCGATCCCCGCACACTAACACTATCCTACACCCACTAGGGACAATTTACACTTACACCAAGCCAATTAACCTACAAATCTGCACGTCTTTGGAGTGTGGGAGGAAACCGGAGAAAACCCACGCAGGTCACGGGGAGAACGTACAAACTCCGTACATATAGCACCCGTGGGCAGGATCGAACCCGGGTTATGGGGAGAAGGCAGGAGAATGGGATTAGGAGGGAGAGATAGATCAGCCATGATTGAATAGAAACATAGAAACATAGAAAATAGGTGCAGGAGTAGGCCATTCGGCCCTACGAGCCTGCACCGCCATTCGATATGATCACTGGTTTTCATCCAACTCAGTATCCCATCCCAACACTATCCTACACACACTAGGGATAATTTTACATTTTACATTTATACTGTGAGAAAAAATGTTTCCTCGTCTCCGTTCTAAATGGCTTACTCGTTATTCTTAAACTGTGGCCCCTGGTTCTGGACTCTCCCAACATCGGGAACATGTTTCCTGCCTCTAGCGTGTCCAAACCCTTAACAATCTTATATGTTTCAATAAGATTCCCTCTCATCCTTCTAAACTCCAGAGTATACAAGCCCAGCTGCTCCATTCTCTCAGCATATGACAGTCCCGCCATCCCGAGAATTAACCTTGTAAACCTACGCTGCACTCCCTCAATAGCAAGAATGTCCTTCCTCAAATTAGGGGACCAAAACTGCACACAATACTCCAGGTGTGGTCTCACCAGGGCCCTGTACAACTGCAGAAGGACCTCTTTGCTCCTATACTCAACTCCTCTTGTTATAAAATTTGATCCCTCTTATTTTCAAGAGAGAGTTAGATATACAGCAGCTCTTAGGCCTAACGGAATCAAGGGAAATGGGGAGAAGGCAGGAACGGGGTACTGATCAGCCATGATCATATTGAATGGTGGTGCTGGCTGGAAGGGCCGAATGGCCTACTCATGCACCTATTGTCTATGTTTCTATGTTCCTGACGTGCGACCTTTCTACCTCTCCACAGTTTGGACGGCGTTCCGTTCCTCTTGCACGATCCAACTCTGAAGAGGACGACCGACATAGAGGAGGTGTTCCCCGGCAACCATAGTCGGAAGGCTGCCTTCTTCCCCTGGCACCAACTCGCCCAACTCAATGCTGGGAAATGGTTCCTGGAGGTAGGCAAGTCGCCGGGCCAAAGGTGAAAGGTTAGAGTCTGAGGAAGGGTCTCGCTTGACCCGAGGAATGGTCGATGGAATTTAATACAGACAAGTGTGAGCTGTTGGATTTTGGGAAGTCTAAAGCCCCTGTCCCACTGTATGAGGTAATTCACGAGTTCTCCCGAGTTTTTCCCCTGATTCGAACTCGGAGAATGTCCGTAGCGGGTCCGTAGGAGTTCGTGAATGTCACGCACCAGCTCGTAACGCTAACGGTAGGTACTCGGGAAATCCGGTAAACTCGTGACGGTTTTTTCAACGCTGTGGAAAATGTCCATGAGTAAAAAAATACTTGTGATGAAAATAATGGTTGCTTTTTATTCGTACGAGCCGCGACGAGACATCCACAAACTCCTACGGACATTCTCCGAGTTCGAGTCAGGGGAATACTCGGGAGAATTACCTGGTACAGTGGGACAGGGGCTTTACATAGGCAGGACCTATACAGTCAATGGTGGGCTCTGGGGAGTACTGCAGAGCAGAGCAATCTACAAGTGCGGGTATAAGACGTTGGAAAGGCTGCATTTGGAGTATTGTGTTCAGTTCTGGGCACCATGTTATAGGAAAGATGTTGTCAAGTTGGAAAGGGTGCGGAGAAGATTTACGAGGACATTGCCGGGACTCGAGGGTGTGAGCTACAGGGAGAGATTGAGTAGGCTGGGACTCTATTCCTTGGAGTGCAGGAGGATGAGGGGTGATCTTGTAGAAGTGTGTAAATAGATCGGGCAGACGCATAGAGTCTCTTGCCCAGAGTAGGGGAATCGAGAACCAGAGGACATAGGTTTAAGGTGAAGGGGAAAGATTTATTAGGAATAGAAACATAGAAACATAGAAACATAGAAATAAGGTGCAGGAGTAGGCCATTCGGCCCTTCGAGCCTGCACCGCCATTCAATATGATCATGGCTGATCATCCAACTCAGTATCCCGTACCTGCCTTCTCTCCATACCCTCTGATCCCCTTAGCCACAAGGGCCACATCTAACTCCCTCTTAAATATAGCCAATGAACTGGCCTTGACTACCCTCTGTGGCAGAGAGTTCCAGAGATTCACCACTCTCTGTGTGAAAAAAGTTCTTCTCATCTCGGTTTTAAAGGATTTCCCCCTTATCCTTAAGCTGTGACCCCTTGTCCTGGACTTCCCCAACATCGGGAGCAATCTTCCTGCATCTAGCCTGTCCAACCCCTTAAGAATTTTATAAGTTTCTATAAGATCCCCTCTCAATCTCCTAAATTCTAGAGAGTATAAACCAAGTCTATCCAGTCTTTCTTCATAAGACAGTCCTGACATCCCAGGAATCAGTCTGGTGAACCTTCTCTGCACTCCCTCTATGGCAATAATGTCCTTCCTCAGATTTGGAGACCAAAACTGTACGCAATACTCCAGGTGTGGTCTCACCAAGACCCTGTACAACTGCAGTAGAACCTCCCTGCTCCTATACTCAAATCCTTTTGCTATGAAAGCTGACACACCATTCGCTTTCTTCACTGCCTGCTGCACCTGCATGCCCACTTTCAATGACTGGTGTACCATGACACCCAGGTCTCGCTGCATCTCCCCTTTTCCTAGTTGGCCACCATTTAGATAGGTAACTTTTTCACTCAAAGGGTGATGGGTGTATGGAACCAGTTGCCGGAGCAGGTAGTTGAGGCTGGGATTATCGCAATATTTAAGGCGTGATTAGTCAGTTCAGTTTAGTTTATTATCACATGTACCGGGGTACAGTGAAAAGCTTTTGTTGCGTGCTAACCAGTCAGCGGAAAGACAATACATGATTACAATCGATCCATTTACAGTGTACAGATACATGATAAGGGATTAACGTTTTGTGCAAGGTAAAGCCAACAAAATCCGATCAAGGATAGTCAGAGGTAGACAAAAATGCTGGAGAAACTCAGCGGGTGAGGCAGCATCTATGGAGCGAAGGAAACAGGTGACGTTTCGGGTCGAGACCCTCCTTCAGATAGTCTGAGGGTCACCAATGAGGTAGATAGTAGTTCAGCACTGCTCTCTGGTTGTGGTGGGATGATTCAGTTGTGCTACATGGATAGGACATGTTTAGAGGGATATGGGCCAAACGCAAGCAGGTGGGGCTAGTGTAGCTGGGACATGTTGGTCGGCATGGGACATGTTGGGCTGAAGGGCCTTTTTCCACATTATAAGACTCTATTCTTAATTAGTACGGGTGACAGAGGTTATGGGGAGATGGGGTGAGGAGGGAGAGATAGATTAGCCATGATTGAATGGCAGAGTAGACACGATGGGCCGAATGGCCGATTTCTGCTCTTGTTACATCACTTTGTATGGTCTACGTCTGTGACTGTTGGCGTATTTATTTTCCGACACAGGACAATCCGTTTGGAACCAAGCGCTTGTTGTCGGCGGCAGACAGGTGGAAGGCAGGCAGGCAGGGGCTGTGTAAGCTCACCGACCTGCTCACCCTAGCGTCTACACACAGCAAGCTGGTCATCTTCGACCTGTACCGTCCCCCCAGGTCACACCCGTACCGTGACAGCTTCATCAAGCAGACCATCTCTGCCATCCAGGACAGCGGCATCAAACAGAACCTGGTACAGTCATAGAGTGATACAGTGTGGAAACAGGCCCTTCAGCCCATCTTGCCCACACCGGCCAACATGTCCCAGCTACACATAGAGTGTGGAAACAGGCCCTTCAGCCCATCTTGCCCACACCGGCCAACATGTCCCAGCTACACTAGTCCCACCTGCCTGCGCCTGGTCCATATCCCTCCAATCCTGTCCTATCCATGTACCTGTCCAACTGTTTCTTAAACAATGGGATAGTCCCAGCCTCCACTACCTCCTCCTGCAGCTCGTTCCATACACGCACCATTACTTACTTACTGCCTATGATGCCTCCTGGCCTGTAGGGCAACAACGAAGGTCCTCCACTCAGTATTGTTGATTCCTTCACTTGCTGTTTCTGTAACATATGTGTTTTACGAGACAGGGTTTGTTAGCCCTGTGCTCAACCCCCAACCTGGAGGACCAGTGGATCAATCACTCTTCATCTCCCCTCTACCCATCGACCTGTCCAGCATGGGAGACCCTAACAGGAGATGGATCTCCCGCTGGTGTAGCTCTAGGGGTCACTGAGACACACAAGCTCCCCGACTGACCATGACAAGGATGCAATCACCCACCACTCTTTGTGTGAAAAAGTTACCCCTCGGATTCCTATTAAATCTTTTCCCCTTCACTTTGAACCCGTCCTCTGGTCCTCGATTCCGCTATTCTGGGTAAGAGACTCTGTGCATGTAACCACCCCATCCGCCGTGCTCACCAGCTTCCCCGTACCACGGCACGAGCTTCAACAGGGCAGCACGGTGGTGCCGTGGTAGAGTTGCTGCCTCACAGCACTCGAGACCCGAGTTCGATCCTGACTACGGGACAGAAGTTCTCCCCGTGACCTGCGCGGGTTTTTTTCTGGGATTTAGTTTAGTTTAGTTTAGTTTAGAGATACAGCACAGAAACAGGCCCTTCGGCCCATCGAGTCTGCGTCAACCAGCGATCCCTGCACATCCTAACACTATCTTACACACACTAGGGCCAATTTACACTTACACCAAGCCAATTAACCTACAAACCCTGTACGTCTTTGGAGTGTGGGAGGAAACCGAAGATCTCGGAGAAAACCCACGCAGGTCACGGGGAGAAGGTGCAAACTCCGTACAGACAGCACCCGTAGTCGGGATCGAACCCGGGTCTCCGGCGTTGCAAGTGCTGTAAGGCAGCGACTCTACCGCTGAGCCACCGTGTCACTCCGGTTTCCTCCCACACTCCAAAGATGTACAGGTTTGCAGGCTAATTGGCTGGGTATAATTGTAAATTGTCCCCTCGTGTGTGTGTGTAGGATAGTGTCAGCGTACGGGAATCGTTAGTTGGCGTGGGCTCGATGGGCCGAAGGGCCTGTATCCGCGATGTATCTCTAGACTCGAGGACAACGTGTGGAGAACTGAATCTTTGTGAACCTTCCCCTGCAGATCCTCTGGCTTCCCAACCCCCTCAGGCCAATCGTGCAGCAGAAGATGCCGGGGTTCATACACATCTACGGAGGGAAGCAGCCTGTCAGAGACCTGCAGATGGACAGGATCACCAGGATCAATGTCCGCTACAGCGAACTCTCCCATAGGGAGATCAGGTCAGACGTTTACGTTGAGGTTCATTATTGTCACGTGTACCGAGGTACGGTGGAAAGCTTTGCTTTGCTCACTGGCTGTAACGTCCAGGTACAGGAGCAGCTTTATCCCTGCGCTGCAATCATCAGGGCCATTCAATACTGCAACCTCCAAATAGGCTGTGAAATACACAGACTTGGGCCATTGTTTTTGTACCATCATTCTTTCTTGATTTGTTTGTTTGTTATATATCTATCTTTATCTATCTGTCTTTCCATATCTAGCTATCCATCCATCCATCTATCCGTCTGTCTGTCCGTATGTCCATCCATTCACAAAATGCTGCCTGTCCCGCAGAGTTACTCCAGCATTTGGTGTGTCTACCTACCTTCCATTTAAACCAACATCTGCTGCTCTCTCTCTCTCTCTCTCTCTCTCTCTCTCTCTCTCTCTCTCTCTCGCACTCACACTCACATTCACACTCACATTCACACTCACAATCACACTCACATTCACACTCTCACTCACATTCACACTCACATTCACACTCACACTCACACTCACATTCACACTCACATCCACACTCACACTCACACTCACACTCACACTCACATTCACACTCACACTCACACTCACACACATTCACACTCACATTCACACTCACATTCACACTCGCACTCACGCTCACGCTCACATTCACACTCACACTCACTCACACTCACAATCACACTCACATTCACACTCTCACTCACATTCACACTCACACTCACACTCTCTTTCTCTTGCTCTCTAATGCTCTCCCTTGCTCTCTCTCTCTCTCTCTCTCTCTCTCTCTCTCTCTCTCTCTCTCGCTCTCGATCTCTCTCTCTCTCTCTCTCTGTCTCTCTATCTCCCTCTCTCCCCCTCTCCCCCTCTCCCCCTCTCCCCCTCCCTCTCTCTCCCTCTTTAGTTTATTGTCACATGTGGCGAGGTACAGTGGAAAGCTTTTAGTTGCATTCTATCCAGTCAGCAGAAATGCGTCACGTTGTGTCTACCGTCTGGTTCTTTCACTTCCCCCATTTCTCACAAAGATTCCACACTCCAAAGACGTGCAGGTCTGTAGGTTAATTGCATTGGTATCAATGTAAAATGGCCCCTAGTGTGTGTAGGGTAGTGTTAGTGTGCGGGGATCGCTGGTCGGTGTGGGCATGGTGGGCCGAGGGGCCTATTTCCGTGCTGTATCTCTAAACGTAACTAAACCTGAAACACTAAAGGGCCTGTCCCACTTACGCGATTTCTTTCGGCGACTTGCCGGCACCCGTCATAGTGGCAGCAGGTGGCCGACAATCTTCAACATGTTGAACATCCAGCGGTGACCAGAAGAAGGTGCGACTCTTTGGGCGATTACTCACGACCATACAGGCGTCACCCCGCGACACATGTCGACACGTGACGCCTCTATGGTCGTGAGTAGTTGAACATTTTCGGCGGGTGCCAGCAAGTCACCGAAAAAATCCCGTAAGTGGGACAGGCCCTTTAAACCTTCTCTCCACTGGTCATCACTCACCTGAAGACTTGTCCCAGCATTTTCTGTCAGATTTTCAGTCTTTGCATCTATTTTTAATTTCAAAATTAATAACAGATTTATTTTTATTTAGAAGGCTCAGTAAATCCCATCTAAGTCGTGCTTAACCCAGTTTCACAATCCAAGCTGCTGGATTGTAATGTCATTTCACTGTGGGTGGTTAGATTGATGTATGCTGTTGCTTCTTACACGCCTTGCTTCCACGTGTCGCTTTACCTCCCCCCTCGACTCCATCCAAGGACCCAAGCAGTCGTTCCAGGTGAGGCAGAGGTTCACCTGCATCTCCTCCAACCTCATCTATTGCATCCGCTGCTCTAGGTGTCAACTGCTCTACATAGGTGAGACCAAGCGCAGGCTTGGCGATCGTTTCGCCCAACACCTCCGCTCGGTCCGCAATAACCAACCTGATCTCCCGGTGGCTCAGCACCTCAACTCCCCCTCCCATCCCCAATCCGACCTTTCTGTCCTGGGCCTCCTCCATGGCCAGGGTGAGGCCCACCGCAAATTGGAGGAGCAGCACCTCATATTCCGCTTGGGCAGTCTGCACCCTAGTGGCATAAACATTGACTTCTCCAATTTCCGGTAGCCCTTGCTGTCTCCTCCCCTTCTTAGCTCTCCCTCAGCCCTCCGGCTCCTCCTCTTCCTTTCTTCTTCCCCCCCCCACCCCTACATCAGTCTAAAGAAGGGTTTCGGCCCGAAATGTTGCCTATTTCCTTCGCTCCATAGATGCTGCCGCACCCGCTGAGTTTCTCCAGCACTTTTGTCAACCTTGCTTCCACACGAGCTTAGTTTAAGTTTCAGCACGGAAACAGGCCCTTCGGCCCACTGAGTCCGCGCCGACCAGCGATCCCCGCTCACCAATACGATCCTACACACGCCGGGGACAATTTATTTACATTTGTACCATGCCGATTAACCTACAAACCTGTACGTCTTTGGAATGTTGGAGGAAACCAAAGACCTTAGAGAAAACCCACACAGGTCACAGGGAGAACGTACAAACTCCGTACAGACAGCACCCGTAGTTAGGATCGAACCTGGGTCCCTGGCGTTAAAAGCGCTGCAAGGCAGCGACTCTACCGCTGTGCCAACCCGCCCGACTTACGCAGCACGGTGGCACATACATTGAGGTTATTTCCGTTGGGACTTTAGACTTATATACGTGTACCGAGGTACAGGGGAAAGCTTTTGTTGTGTGCTAACCAGTCAGTGGAAGGACAATACATGATTACAATCGAGCTCACTCTACACCTCCACCCCCACCAGGAAAGGTCTTAAAGCACTCCGTTTCTTCCTCGACCGCAGAACCAACCAGCCAATTTCCCTCTACTAACACTCTCCACCGCCTAGCGGAGCTGGTCCTCGCCCTCAACAACTTTGACACCTCCCACTTCCTCCAAGTTCAAGGCGTAGCTATGTGGGCACCAGCTATGCCTGCCTCTTTGTAGGGTACGTTGAACAATCCCTGTTCCAGGCGTACACTGGTCCTATCCCCGAACTATACCTCCGTTACATTGATGACTGCATCAGTGCTAACTCCTGCACTCACTTCATCAACTTCACCACCAATTTCCATCCAGCACATCAGACCATCTCCGACATGTCCCTACCGTTTCTAGATCTCACTATCTCCATCACAGGAGACAGACTACTGACCGACATCTACTACAAACCCACTGACTCCCATGGCTATCTGGACTACACTTCTTCCCACCCTGCTTCCTGTAAAGACTCTATCCCCTACTCCCAATTCCTCCGTCTACGCTGCATCTGTGCCCAGGATGAGGTGTTCCACACCAGGGCATCTGAGATGTCCTCATTCTTTAGGAAACGGGGGTCCCCTTCTTCCGTTATAGATGAGGCTCTCACAAGGGTCTCCTCGATATCCCGCAGCTCCGCTCTTGCTCCCCCTCCCCCCATTTGCAACAAGGACAGAGTCCCCCTTGTGTGTGGAGAGGAGAGGAGATGAGAAAGTGTGATAACGTGGGGTTTCTCCGGGTGCTCCGGTTTCCTGCCACACTCCAGAGGCGTGCGGGTTTGTAGGTCAATTGGCTTGGGTGAAATTGTAAATTGTCCCTTGTTCAGTTCTCAGTTCAGTCTAGTTTATTGTCACGTGTACCGAGGTACAGTGAAAAGCTTTTGTTACGTGCTATCCAGTCAGCGGAAAGACAATACCAAATGAGTGTGTGTGTGTTAGTTTGGTTTAGTTTCGTTTAGAGATACAGCGCGGAAACAGGCCGTTCGGCCCATCGGGTCCCCACCGACCAGCGATCCCCGCACATTAACACCATCCTACACACACTAGAGACATTTTACATTTACACCAAGCCAATTAACCTACAAACCCTGCGCGTCTTTGGAGCGTGGGACGATTCCGAAGATCTCGGAGAAAACCCACGCAGGTCACGGGGAGAACGTATACAAACTCCGTACAGACAGCGCCCGTAGTCAGGATGGAACCCGGGTCTCTGGCGCTGCAAGCTCTGTAAGACAGCAACTTTGCTGCCCGAGTGTTGGTGTACGGGGTGATCACCAGTGCGTTGAGGGCCTGTTACATCCGTGTTGTAGTGTCTAAAGCCCTATGAGGGGCAAGTAACCCGTGGGCTATCTAAATGGCGACAAGTTGGGAAAAGGGGAAGTACAACAGGATCTGGGGGTCCTTGTACATCAGTCTATGAAAGTAAGCATGCAGGTACAGCAGGCAGTGAAGAAAGTGAATGGCATGTTGGCCTTTATAACAAGCGGAGTCGAGTATAGGAGCAAAGAGGCCCTTCTGCAGTTGTACAGGGGCCCTAGTGAGACCACACCTGGAGTATTGTGTGCAGTTTTGGTCCCCTAATTTGAGGAAGGGCATTCTTGCTATTGAGGGAGTGCAGCGTAGGTTTATAAGGTTAATTCCCGGGATGGCGGGACTGTCATATGCTGAGAGAATGGAGCGGCTGGGCTTGTACACTCTGGAGTTTAGAAGGATGAGAGGGCATCTCATTGAAACATATAAGATTGTTAAAGGCTTGGACACGCGAGAGGCAGGAAACATGTTCCCGATGTTGGGGGAGTCCAGAACCAGGGGCCACAGTTTAAAAATAAGGAGTAAGCCATTTAGAACGGAGACGAGGAAACACTTTTTCTCACAGAGAGTTGTGAGTCTGTGGAATTCTCTGCCTCAGAGGGCGGTGGAGGCCGGTTCTCTGGATGCTTTCAAGAGAGAGCTAGATAGGGCTCTTAAAGATAGCGGAGTCAGGGGATATGGGGAGAAGGCAGGAACGGGGTACTGATTGGGGATGATCAGCCATGATCACATTGAATAGCGGTGCTGGCTCGAAGGGCCGAATGGCCTACTCCTGCACCTATTGTCTATTGTGTATTGTGTATTGACTGTGTCCTCTCCCCCAGGATGTACTCTGCAGCCAACATCAGCACCAACCTGTACGTGGTGACTGAGCCGTGGATCTTCTCGCTGGCCTGGTGCTCCGGTGCCCACTCGGTCATCACCAACGACCCCCAGAGGCTGAGGGAACTCGGCCAGCCCTGCTTCCTCATGGTAGGTTGTCCTTCAACCGCCCCAACCCCCTGCTAGCCCGCACGCACCGATCTTGCCCGTTGCCAAAGACAAATTGCAAAGCTCCATGAAGACAGCGAGGGACTGGGATAGGATGGTGAAGAAAGTCTTCTGAAGAAGGGCCTGCACCCTCCAACACATTCGCCACCTCCAACGGGATCCCACCACTGGCCACATCTTCCATTCTCCGCCCCTTTCTGCTTTCCCCAGAGAACGTTCCCTCCGCAACTCCCTGGTCAACTCGTCCCTTCCCACCCAAACCACCCCCTCCCCAGGTACCTTCCCCAGCAACCGCAGGAGATGCAACACCTGTCCCTTTACCTCCCCCCTCGACCATCCAAGGACCCAAACAGTCTTTCCAGGTGAGGCAGAGGTTCACCTGCACCTCCTCCAACCTCATCTACTGTATCCGCTGTTCCAGGTGTCAACTTCCCTACATCGGCGAGACCAAGCGCAGGCTCGGCGATCGTTTCACTGAACACCTCCGTTCAGTCCGTCTTAACCTACCTGATCTCCCGGTGGCTCAGCACTTCAACTCCCCCTCCCATTCCCAATCTGACCTTTCTGTCCTGGGCCTCCTCCATTGTCAGAGTGAGGCCCAGCACAAATTGAAGGAACAGCACCTCATATTACACTTGGATAGTTTACACCCCAGCGGTATGAACATTGACTTCTCTAACTTCAGATAGCCCTTGCTTTCCCTCTCCCTCCTTCCCCTACCCTTCCCAGTTCTCCCACCAGTCTTCCTGTCTCTGACTACATTCTATCTCTGTCCCGCCCACATGAAGGGTCTCGACCTGAAACGTCACCCATTCCTTCTCTCCGGAGAGGCTGCCTGTCCCGCTGAGTTTCTCCAGCATTTAGTGTCTATCTTAGCTACAACAAGAGGTTGGATGAACTTGGATTGCTTTCTCTGGAGTGTGGGAGGTTGAAGTGAGACCTGATAGGGGAATCTACAATTATGAGAGGCGTAGATAGGGTCGACAGACCCATCTTGGTGGAACCAGTCTGTTGCTGAAGGTGCTCCTCATGTTGACCAGTGTGTCATGGAGGGGGTGAGATGTATTGTCCAGGATGCTCCACAGTTTGAGGAGCATTCACCCCTCCAAGACCAGGCTGGTCACAGTGGCTCAGCGGTAGAGTTGCTGCCTTACAGCGAATGCAGTGCCGGGGACCCAGGTTCGATCCCGACTACGGGCGCTGTCTGTACGGAGTTTGTACCTTCTCCCCGTGACCTGTTTGGGATTTCTCTGAGATCTTCGGTTTCCTCCCACACTCCAAAGACGTACAGGTTTGTAGGTTAATTGGCTTGGTATAAATGTCAATTGTCCCTAGTGTGGGTTAGTGTGCGGGGATCGCTGGTGGGTGCGGGCTCGGTGGGCCGAAGGGCCTGTTTCCATGCTGTATCTCTAAACTAAACTAAACACTGTCTCCTTGGTCTTGTTGGCATTGAGAGCAAGGCTGGTGTTCTGGCTCCGTTCAACCACATTTACAATCTCTCTCCTATACTCTGACTCAGGCCAAGATCCTCAGGATTGAAAAGAAGAGAAAGTTTACAGAAGATTTATGTGTAGGACAGATGATTTGTTTTGCAGAGGGAGGTTGGTGCGTGGAATGCACAGCCATGGGGTGGTGGTGGAAGCACATGGAGCCATACAGCATGGAAATAGAGCTGTTTCATGGACGTCAAAGGCAGACGGATCTGCAGGGAATGGGGGAATGTGGATCTCGTGCAGGCAGAGGAGATTGGTTTGAATTGGCGTAGTGTTCGGCACGGACATCGTGGGCCGAAGGGCCTGTAGTTGTGCCGTGCTGTTCTATTGCACACTGTTTTATTTTCACGTTTCTCGTTCTCTACAGACCCCCTTCCAGTACAAAGCGATGTGGGTTTCATCAGACATCGTATCAGCCATGTTGGTCATGCTGATCTTTATATTCCACTGGTAGGTAACACTTGTGCTCTGCGTGGCTTGGTCAATGAAGCTTGCTGAATGAAGGAATGAATAAATTATACTTTATTGTCACAGTGATATTCTTTGTTTTGTGTACCCAAGGTATGTAAATAGTCGGCACCTACAGGGCGGTGACAGATTGACAATAGATTGACAATAGGTGCAGGAGGAGGTCATTCGGCCCTTCGAGCCAGCACTGCCATTTCATGGCTGATCATCCCCAATCAGTACCCCGTTCCTGCCTTCTCCCCATATCCCCTGACTCCGCTATCTTTAAGAGCCCTATCTAGCTTTCTCTTGAAAGTATCCAGAGAACCGGCCTCCACCGCCCTCTGAGGCAGAGAATTCCACAGACTCACAACTCTCTGTGAGAAAAAGTGTTTCCTCATCTCCGTTCTAAATGGCTTACCCCTTATTCTTAAACTGTGGCCTCTGGTTCTGGACTCCCCCAACATCGGGAACATGTTTCCTGCCTCTAGCATGTCCAAACCCTTAATAATCTTATATGTTTCAATAAGATGCCTTCTCATCCTTCTAAACTCCAGAGTGTACAAGCCCAGCTGCTCCATTCTCTCAGCATATGACAGTCCCGCCATCCCTGGAATTAACCTTGTTAACCTACGCTGCACTCCCTCAATAGCAAGAATGTCCTTCCTCAAATTAGGGGACCAAAACTGCACACAATACTCCAGGTGTGGTCTCACTAGGGCCCTGTACAACTGCAGAAGGACCTCTTTGCTCCTATATTCGACTCCTCTTGTTATAAAGTCTTGTTTCTTCACTGCCTGCTGTACCTGCATGCTTACTTTCATAGACTGATGAACAATGACCCCCAGATCCCGTTGTACTTCCCCTTTTCCCAACTTGATGCCATTTAGATAGTAATCTGCCTTCCTGTTTTTGCTACCAAAGTGGATAACCTCACATTTACAAAGTCCTCTCAAGCGGGGGTCCACGTTCGTTTTTCCTCCCCTCCCCCTCCCTCACGCCCCCCTCCCTCACGCCCCCCCCCCCCCCCCCCCCCACGCTGGACCACCTTTCTTCCCGGCGGGGCATCCTCCGACCCGCACGTGTCCCGTCCTCGCCCACCTCCACGATCATCGCCGGGTTCCATCCTGACGCCTCCGCGCGGCGCCGATCCAGGCCGCGGCGTTCCGTCTCTCAGCTTCCCTGCGGCCTCCCGCACGACGTCTGTCCGCATGTGTCCCACCCCAGAGGACAGAGTTACACAGCGCGTGTGCAGGCCCTTCCACCCATCCGCTCCATGCTGGCCACGTCACCCAGCTGACCCAGCTGGTCTTGTTTCCCTGTGTTTGGCCGACATCCCTCCAAACCTCTCCTGTCCGTGTACCCGAGATGGGTCCCTGGAGCTGGGAGGCAGCAGCTCCACCCGCTGCACCAGCGTCACCTCTACATCTCTGCACAACTCGCTCCGTTATGGTTAATAGGAGAGACTGCAGATGCTGGAAACTTGAACCAACACAAGTACTGGCAGCATCGGGTCAGGCAGCATCTGTGGAGGGAAACTTGACACGTGATGTTTTGGGTCGGGGACCCTTCTTTAATCTCAATCAGTCCGACGAAGGGTCCCGGCCCAAAACGCCGTCTGGCCATTCCCTCCACAGATGCTGCCTGGCCCGCTGAGTTACTCCAGCACTTGGTATTTAGCTCATAGTCCGGATGAGACTCACCCTGGGCACTTCATCTCCCCCCTCTCCTCCCCTCTCCTCCCCTCTCCCCTCTCCCCTCTCCCCTCTCCCCTTCCCTCTCTCCCCTTCCCTCTCTCCCTCTCCCCCTTCTCTCCCTTCCCTCCTTCCCCCTCTCCCCTCTATCCCCTCTCCCCCTTCCCCTCCCCTCTCCCGCCTCTCCCTCCTCCCCCCTCCCCTCTCCCCCCTCCCCCCCCCTCTCCCCCTTCCCCTCCCCTCGAATCACGGCTGATCGCTGCCTCCTAATCCCATTTTCCCGCCTTCTCCCCATAACCCTCGACACCCGTTCTAATCAAGAATTTGTCTATCTCGGCCTTAAAAATATCCACTGTCGTGGCCTCCACAGCCCTCTGTGGCAATGTGTTCCACAGATTCACCACCATCTGACTAAAGAAATTCCTCCTCACCTCCTTTCTAAAAGAGCGCCCTTTAATTCTGAGGCTGTGACCTCTGGTCCTAGACTCTCCCACTAGTGGAAACATCCTCTCCACATCCACTCTGTATTCTGTAAGTTTCAATGAAGTCCCCCTCAACCTTCTAAACCCCAGTGAATAGAGGCCCGGTGCTCATCATATGCTAACCCACTCATTCACATCTTACCCTTCCACCTCTCGGTTTGAAGAAGGGTCTCGACCTGAAACGTCACCCATTCCTTCTCTCCAGAGATGCTGCCTGCCTGTCCCGCTGAGTTACTCCAGCATTTTGTGTCTATCTTCGGTGTCACTTCACAATTATTGCTCCATGGTCAGGGCAGCCATTTTGAACTCAAAATGGTTGACCACCTCAGTGAGACGTCAGCTTTCATTTCATTCCTTTCCCCGCAGGTGGAGGGAAAACGGATTTGCCTGCCATCCGAGCGTGAAGGGGAGGGATAAAGGGATTTACAGCAAGTTCCGAACAGGTAACATGTGGTCCGCTGGACCAGGTGAGTTCCCGGGATGGTGGGACTGACATACGATAAAAGAATAAGGGTCTGGTTCTGGAATCCTCCAACATCGGGAAACAATATTCCTGCAACCACAGGCTCGAAGGGCCAAATGGCCTCCTCCTGCATGTTTACCCTGTCCAATACCTTAAGAATTTTACATGTTTCTATAAGATCCTCTCATCCTTCTAAACTCCAGAGTGTACAAGCCCCGCTGCTCCATTCTCTCAGCATATGACAGTCCCGCCATCCCGGGAATTAACCTGGTGAACCTACGCTGCACTCCCTCAATAGCAAGACTGTCCTTCCTCAAACTAGTATCCAAGTCATGCAGGTCATGGATCTCCTTCTTCTCTTGCAGAGATGAACAACGTGTGGTCTGTTTCCGAGGCCGAGCCCATTGCCATCCAGCCCAGCAACAACACAGCCAGTCTCCCAACGTCAGCAGTCCCAGGCCACGTTTAGACAACTCCCTGTGGACTGGAGCTGGACAATATTCGGCGGGGATGTGTGTGGTGGTCTTCTGCCTGGAGGGAATGTGGGAACGAGGAGATGGAGGTCGACCATCCGAAAACTCGAAGGGAACTAAGTCATCCCACGTGGACGGATACATGGAAGGGGAAGGTTTATCGAGTCGTACAGCATTGAAACAGGCCCTTCGGCCCATCTCGCCTATGCCAACCAACATGTCCCACCTGCACTCGTCCCACCTGCCTGCCTTTGGCCCATATCCCTCTACACCTCTTCCATCCATGAACCTGTCCGGAATGTTGGGATAGTCCCAGCCTCAACTACTTCCTCCAGCAGCTCGTTCCATAAACCCACCACCCTTTGTGTAAAAAAGTTACCCCTCGGGTTCCTGTTAAACCTTTCCCCCCCCCTCACCTTAAACCTATGTCCTCTGGTTGTTGATTCCCCAACAGTGTTACAGACTCTGTGCATTTACCCAATCTATTTCTCTCATGATCTTATACACCTCTATAAGATGGCCCCTCATCCTCCAACGCTCCAAGGAATAAAGTTCTAGGTTCCTGCTCAACCTTTCTCTACAGCGGAGGCCTCAGTCCGGGCAACACAGATGCTCTCTGTAGTGAGATGTGGGGCCAACGTGGGCATGTGGGACTGGTATAGATGGGGCATCTTGGTCTGTCTGCATAGGGTGGTTGGGCCGAAGGGCCTGTTCCCATGCTGTGCGACTCTATGACTAGTGTTCGATACAACACCACGACCACCTTGCTTCCCCACTGTGTCTAGTTTGGGACACCATGACTCACACTCTCTCTCTCTCTCTCTCTCTCTCTGCCCTCATGATCGATTCCCACCCTCACTAGCAGATCGGGAACATCAATCTCTATCCCCATCGAGTGATGGAAAACTTCTCTCAACTAGTTCACAACGGGACAGGATATCCCGACCGACAGAGCGAACGTTACCTGACTGGGAGGCCGCGTGGCGTAGTGTTGCCAACGGTCCCGTATTAGCCGGGACATCCCGTATATTGGGCTAAATTGGTTTGTCCCGTATGGGACCGCCCTTGTCCCGTATTTGACCGCTACTACTCGGGTCGAGGGGACTGTCGGGTCGGAGCGCCGCGTCCAGCCCCGCCTCACCCGTCCCGACGTAGTGCAGCCCATGGAGTGCAGCAGCAGCAGCAGCAGCAGCAGCAGCGCCTCGCCCGTGGCCCCATCGGTCGGCAGCCCGGCCAGCTGTCCGACCTTCGGACCTTCGCTTACCGCCGACACCACCACCACCCCTCCTTCTCACGGCCGATCATCGGTTCACGAGTTGGACGGGGCGCCGGACTTTGCGAGCGGCCCGGCCCAAAACTCCTCAGCTGGCCCGCCGGCTGGGCTTTGTGTACAGTCCAGCACCCGGGGCCAACTCATCATTCACCCAGACACGGCCCAGTCGGTCAACGAATTGCCGTCGGGAATTTGTCCCGTAGTTTGACCTTTTGTCCCTTATTTGGGAGTGAGAACGTTGTCAACCCTACACGTGGCTCCTAGTTCCACTAACATGACCAACTCTCTCCGGCGCTCCTGATGTTGGTGACCTCCCACTCCACCCGGAGGCGATGTTCTGGGCGGTCAGCTGGCTGGAGCAATGGCCGAAAGGCAAGGCCCCAATCAGTGAACAAACATTCACTCAATGAACCTCAACTACTGGTTCAGGCAGCACCTTCTGGAGGACATGGATAGGGCAGCACTGTGGTAGAGTTACGGCCTTACTACACCAGAGACTTGGGTTTGATCCTGACTGCTGGGTCAGGATCTGCGTGCGAAGATGTATAAACACTGAGTCGTTCATCTTCGTCCATGAAGTGTTTAAGAAGGAACTGCAGATCCTGGAAAATCGAAGGTAGACAAAAAATGCTGGAGAAACTCAGCGGGTGCGGCAGCATCTATGGAGCGAAGGAAATAGGCAACGTTTCGGGCCGAAACCCAGAAGGGTTTCGGCCCGAAACTTTGCCTATTTCCTATAGTGGAGATTGTTCAACTCTTTGCATGGAGCGAAGGAAATAGACAACGTTGCCTATTTCCTATAGTGGAGATTGTTCAACTCTTTGCATGGAGCGAAGGAAATAGGCAACGTTGCCTATTTCCTTCGCTCCATAGATGCTGCCTCACCCGCTGAGTTGCTCCAGCATTTTTGTTTACCTCTGTACATGAGATCTTTGTTAGCTGAACTCATAAGAGTTTGTACCTTCTCCCTGTGACCACGAGGTGCTCCGGTTTCCTCCCACATTCCAAAGACGTGCGTGTGTTTGCAGGCTAAATGACTTCTGTAAATTGCCCCTAGTGGGTAGTGGAGTGGATGGGATAGGGGGGGGGTAGAACTAGTGTGAATGGTGATGGATGGTCGGCGTGGAGTCGGTGGGCTCTAAGGTCTATTTCCATGTTGTCTCACTAAACACTAAAGACTAAATTGCCCCTATTGTGCAGTACAGTGCGTGGTTACATTTTTCACACAGAGAGTGGTGAATCTGTGGAATTCTCTGCCACAGAAGGTAGTTGAGGCCACACAGTTCATTGGCTATATTTAAGAGGGAGTTAGATGTGGCCCTTGTGGCTAAAGGGATCAGGGGGTATGGAGAGAAGGCAGGTACAGGATACTGAGTTGGATGATCAGCCATGATCATATTGAATGGCGGTGCAGGCTCGAAGGGCCGAATGGCCTACTCCTGCACCTATTTTCTATGTTTCTATGTTACAGGGATGTAGGATGCAGGTGATCGCTGAACGTTACGCCTCGGGGCCTGTTTCCACGCTGTATCTATGAAGACTAAAGTTGACTTTCAGGGTCGGGGACCCTTCCTCAGATCCAACACGCCACCTCTTCACATTCTCCACAGATGCTGCCTGACCCACTGAGTTACTCCAGCATTTTGTGTCCATTTTGGAAACCAGCATCTGTAGTTCCCAGTATCTAAACCTGACTAAGAAGTGCTTTATTTAACTTGTTGCTTAATGAAGTTTAGATTGAAGATTTAGCAACAGTCTGTTTTTTTTCCTAAAATGGGGCCGTTACAAACCAACATGTGGCATTTTTTTAAAATTGCAGTAACAGGACTCAAACTGAGATGAACAGGATGTATACTTTGGAGAAACAGCATGGGAACAGGCCCTTCAGCCCACCGAGTCCCTGCTGACCAGCGATCACCCCGTACACTAGCACTATCCTACACATTAGGGACAACTTACAATTTACAGAAGCCAATTAACCTACAAACCTGCACGTCTTTGGAGTGTGGGAGGAAACCTGAGCACCCAGAGGAAGCCCACGCAGGTCACGGGGAGAAGGCACACATTCCATATGGGCAGCACCCGGGGGCAGGATCAAACCTGGGTCTCTGGCGCTGTGAGGTGGCAACTCTACCGCTGCCCCACAACACATCGCCCCTGTTCTTTCACCCTGCCAGTAGTGGCTGTTGGATAGATTAGTTTCACCGCATCAAACCAAGAAGGGTTTGCATTTGATTTACCGCAGGAGGTCGGCCAAGCTACTGACTTATGAATGTTGGAACCGCGGTAGTCACAGGCGGCACCTGCAAACTCCACACAGGCAGCACCCAAACGTCAGCATCAATTTCACAGATCCCTGGAACTGAGAGGCAGCAAGACGAAGGGGTAAGCCGTCTAGAACGGAGACGAGGAAAAACCTTCTTCACCCAGAGAGCTGTGAGTCTGTGGAATTCTCTGCCTCAGAGGGCGGTGGAGGCTGGTTCTCTGGATACTTTCAAGAGAGAGCTAGATAGGGCTCTTAAAGATAGTGGAGTCAGGGGATATGGGGAGAAGGCAGGAACGGGGTACTGATTGGGGATGATCAGCCATGATCACATTGAATGGTGGTGCTGGCTCGAAGGGCCGAATGGCCTACTCCTACACCTATTGTCTATTGAACCGCTGTGTTACCAAGGCACTAATCGCCAACTGGCATGGAACGGATGGTGGCCATTCAGTCCATCAATATGCTGATACCCCTTCAGTCCAACTCACTTCGTGCCTACTAGCCCTGCTGCCACAGTGCTTAAGGGAGGTGGGTTTCATCCTAGTCTTAACAGCTGGTTGGCTTTTGCTGTGGAAATAAAGGTTTTTTCTAAGAAGGGTTTCGACCCGAAACGTCGCCCATTCCTTCTCTCCAGAGATGCTGCCTCACCCGCTGAGTTACTCCAGCATTTTGTGTCTATCTATATATATATATTTGATTTATTACATTGAAAGATAGTGTTGAAACAGGCCCTTCAGCTAACTGAGTCCACACCAACCATCCATCACCCATTCACACTAGTTCCAGGAGCAGATGAGGCCATTTGGCCCATCAAGTCTACTCTGCCATTCAATCATGGCTGATCAATCTTTTCTATCTATCTATATAGTTCCAGGTTGTCCCACTTCTCATCCACTCCCTACACAATGGGGGCGATTTACAGAGGACCAATTAACCTACCGATCTAAATAAAACCCAGGCATCCACTCCCTACTCACTAGGGGCGATTTACAGAAACAATTAAACCTACAAACCCGCACGGCCTTGGATTGCGGGAGGAAACCGGAGCACCCGGAGAAAACCCACGCGGTCCCAGTGAGAACGTGCAAAGTCCACACACAGACAGCGGGGAATGTGGGGATCGAACCCGGGCCACTGGAGCTATGAGGCAGTGGCCCTACCCGCTGCAACACTGTGCCGCCAAAGGTTGGCAGAAAGGGTTCTTTTGGAACCAAACCCCTTGGTTAATGGGGGAATGACTTGAACCATCTCCAAAACCCCAGCAACACACCACCATTGGACACAGCCTTGTCCACCGACTCCGATACGTACTACTTGAACCGATGGTCTGGCAACTGGAAGAGTGGTGGATATTTTGGTGATTTTATTTAAGAATTAATAAACATAATTAAAAATGCAAAGTGATGTTCGGTCTGCTCTGTCGAACACCAGGAACAGTTAAGGGCCTGTCCCACTGTACCATTTCATTCAAGAGTTCTCCCGAGTTTAAAAAAAATCTAACTCGTTGTAAGCCCGTAGAATGTACGTACTGGGTACGTCGGAGCTCGGGGACGTCTCTTAGCGGCTCGTAACGCTAACGGCAGGTACTCAGGAAACGCGGTAAGCTCGTGAAGACTCGTGAAGATTTTGCAACATGTTGAAATATGTCCACGAGAGCCCCGAGTACCAACGAGTGGCCATTACCGTAAATCTCTGAGTTCGAATCAGGGGCAACTCGGGAGAACTCTTGAATTAGCTCGTACAGTGGGACAGCCCTATAAACGTTGCTGCACACTTGGGTTCCGATTGAAGAAGTCCTTTTGCTAGATACGGGATGAGCAAGAGACCGGAGGTTGTACCAACTCTTCACACATCATCTGCTTTGGTCTTAGAGTTAAGGAGTGATATTAGCATGGAAACAGATCCTTCAGCCCAACTTGCCCACACCGACCAACATGTCCCAGCTACACTTGTCCTACCTGCCAACATTTGGCCCGTATCCCTCCAAACCTGTCCTATCCATAGAAACATAGAAAATAAGTGCAGGAGTAGGCCATTCGGCCCTTCGAGCCTGCACCGCCATTCAATATGATCATGGCTGATCATCCAACTCAGTATCCTGTACCTGCCTTCTCTCCCTACCCCCTGATCCCTTTAGCCACAAGGGCCACATCTAACTCCCTCTTAAATATAGCCAATGAACTGGCCTCAACTATCATCTGTGGCAGAGAATTCCAGAGATTCACCACTCTCTGTGTAAAAAATGTTTTTTTCTCATCTCAGTCCTAAAAGATTTCCCCTTTATCCTTAAACTGTGACCCCTTGTTCTGGACTTCCCCAACATCGGGAACAATCTTCCTGCATCTAGCCTGTCCAACCCAACCCCTTAAGAATTTTGTAAGTTTCTATAAGATCCCCCCTCAATCTTCTGAATTCTAGCGAGTACAAGCCGAGTCTATCCAGTCTTTCTTCATATGAAAGTCCTGACATCCCAGGAATCAGTCTGGTGAACCTTCTCTGTACTCCCTCTATGGCAAGAATGTCCTTCCTCAGATTAGGAGTCCAAAACTGTACGCAATACTCCAGGTGTGGTCTCACCAAGACCCTGTACAACTGCAGTAGAACCTCCCTGCTCCTATACTCAAATCATTTTGCTATGAATGCTAACATACCATTCGCTTTCTTCACTGCCTGCTGCACCTGCATGCCTACTTTCAATGACTGGTGTACCATGACACTCAGGTCTCGTTGCATCTCCCCTTTTCCTAATCGGCCACCATTCAGATAAAGGTCTACTTACCTGTTTTTGCCACCAAAGTGGATAACCTCACATTTATCCACATTATACTGCATCTGCCATGCATTTGCCCACTCACCCAGCCTATCCAAGTCACCTTGCAGCCTCCTAGCATCCTCCTCACAGCTAACACTGCCCCCCAGCTTCGTGTCATCCGCAAACTTGGAGATGTTGCATTCAATTCCCTCGTACGAATCATTAATAAATATTGTAAATAGCTGGGGTCCCAGCACTGAGCCTTGCGGTACCCCACTAGTCACTGCCTGCCATTGTGAAAAGGACCCGTTTACTCCTACTCTTTGCTCTCCATGTACCTGTCTAACTGTTGGGATAGTTCCAGCCTCAACTACCTTCTCTGGCAGCTCGTCCCATACAGCCACCACCCTTTGTGTGAAAAAGTTACCCATTGGATCTTTCCCCCTTCACCTTAAACCTATGTCCTCTGGTCCACAATTCACCTACTCTGGGCCAAGAGACTCTGTGCACCATGACTTTATGCACCTCTATAAGATCACCCCTCACGATGCTGTGAATTCATGGCCAGTATCCCAACAATCTCCCTTATACTGGATGTGGGTTGAGATGTCACCAGGACGTTAGTTAATCGCTCAACTTTAAATTCCATGGCTATCATTTATAGCTGCAGGTCGATAGGCTGGTCAAAAAAGCTTTCATCAGTCAGAGTACTGAATATAGAAGTTGGGAGGTTATGCTTCAGGTGAGACCACATCTGGAGCATTGTGTACAGTTTTGGTCTCCTAATTTCAGGAAGGACATCCTTGTGATTGAGGCAGTGCAGGGTAGGTTCACGAGATTGATCCCTGGGATGGCGGGACTGTCATATGAGGAAAAATTGAAAAGACTAGGCTTGTATTCACTAGGGCTTAGAAGGATGAGGGGGTTCTTATAGAAACATATAAAATTATAAAAGGACTGGACAAGCTAGATGCAGGAAACATGTCCCCAATGTTGGGCGAGTCCAGAACCAGGGGCCACAGTCTTAGAATAAAGGGGAGGTCATTTAAGACTGAGGTGAGAAAAAAGGTTTTCACCCAGAGAGTTGTGAATTTGTGGAATTCCCTGCCACAGAGGGCAGTGGAGGCCAAGTCACTGGATGGATTTAAGAGAGAGTTAGATAGAGTTCTAGGGGCTAGTGGAGTCAAGGGATATGGGGAGAAGGCAGGCACGGGTTATTGATTTGGAGATGATCAGCCATGATCACAATGAATGGCGGTGCTGGCTCGAAGGGCCGAATGGCCTCCTCCTGCACCTATTTTCTATGTTTCTAGTGTTAGAACACGTTGGTGAAGCCATGTTTAGAGCAGTGTTCAGATTTAGGAAAGATCTTGACCAGCTGGAAAAGGATGCTGAGATATACAAGGACGTGCAGGATTGTAGGTGAATTGAGCTCTGTAGTAGCACAGAGTCTCTTGCACAGAGTAGGTGACACCAGGACCAGAGGGCATAGGTTGAAAGTGAAGGGGGAAAATATTTATTTGTCCCAAGATTTAAATTGTCCCCAAGTGTGCAGGATGGAACTAGTGTACAGGACGGTGCAGACTCGATGGGCCGAAGGGCCTGTTTCCACGTATCTTTAAACTCTTCTCCGTGGAATATCACCATGTCGTGGTGGAGAAGCTTGTGTGGTCCTGAGATCCTGAGAGCGATGCCGTCTGGAGCTATGCTCCTGGTAGGGCCACCCATGGCGGTAAGGTCGAGGGGGAGGTCTCTGACAAAGAGCAATCCAACCAAGACCTCAACGGTGGAACAGGCGGAGGACGATGGCTGACCTTAGTGGAGCGTCACAACGGCTGGGAAGGCGGATGAAGGCTGCGGCAGAAAAGGGTCTCCGGTCGTCTTAGACTCCATGCCACTGGATCCTGACCCAGATCTGTCAAGGACCCCACGTGGGGTGGCTGTCTGTGCACCAGTCTCCCCACGTTAAACAAAGTCACGCACAGGCCTCCTCCATGAGAGGACAGTCATACTCGTTTAGAGTGACCGCCGATGATGATGATGATCTTTAAACAAAACTAAAAAGACTGGAGAATATGGCCTGGTGATATTTTGAGTCTGGACTCTTCTCCAAACCTAGCAAGATGGTGCCCAACCCAGGCGACTATTTGTGGGCCAGCCACACAAGCAAATCTACAATGACATATTGCAATCGCTCCACACTCTTCAATCTGTATTCCTATTCAATGCAAATTGATTGATTGGAATCGTATATTGTCTGTCCGTTGACTGGTTAGCACGCAACAAAAATTCTTGCTATTGAGGGAGTGCAGCATAGGTTTACAAGGTTAATTCCCGGGATGGCGGGACTGTCATATGCTGAGAGAATGGAGCAGCTGGGCTTGTACACTCTGGAGTTTAGAAGGATGAGAGGTGATCTCATTGAAACATATACGATTATTAAGGGCTTGGACACGCTAGAGGCAGGAAACGTTCCCGATGTTGGGGGAGTCCAGAACCAGGGGCCACAGTTTAAGAATAAGGGGCAAGCCATTTAGAACGGAGACGAGGAAACACTCACAGAGAGTGGTGAGTCTGTGGAATTCTCTGCCTCAGAGGGCGGTGGAGGCCGGTTCTCTGGATACTTACAAGAGAGAGCTAGATAGGGCTCTTAAAGATAGCGGAGTCAGGGGATATGGGGAGAAGGCAGGAACGGGGTACTGATTGTGTATGATCAGCCGTGATCACATTGAATGGTGGTGCTGGCTCGAAGGGCCGAAAGGCCTCCTCCTGCACCTATTGTCTATTGTCTAAAAAGCTTTTCACTGTACCTCGGTACACGGGACAATAAACTAAACTGAACCGAGATGATGGTGATGATTCGACAAGATGTTGTGAGATGGGGATCACACACACACACACACCCCCACCCACACACACACCTCCACCCACACACACACACCCCCACCCACACACACACACCCCCACCCACACACACACACCCCCACCCACACACACCCCCACCCACACACACACACACCCCCACCCACACAAACCCACACACACACCCCCACCCCCCCCACACACACACACACCCACACACACCCCCCCACACACACACACCCACCCACCCACACACAAGCACACACACACGCACGCACACACCCACCCACTCACACACACACCCACACACAAACAAGCGCACACACACACAAGCGCACACGCGCATACACGCGCACGCACACACACACACACACACACACACACACACACACACACACACACACACACACACACACACACACACACACACACACAGGATTGAAGTTAATATGCAGATAAATATTTATTATGCAGTGTGGGCATTCTTTGTACAGATACAAACCGCAGACGGACGGTTAGACACACAACATAGTCGGGCCCTGCGTGGCCAAAGGAAATCAAAGGTCATCTTCAGCTCACCAAACGTGAACATGCATCCAGAACAAGGCTTTTATTTAAAAAAAAGTTATCACAATACTTATCTTCAATATTAACATTATGTACATATATTGTTCACATTCAGTTCAATGCAGTGGAAGAGAGAGAGAGAGATGGGTTGTTGAAGAGCTACTAAGGACCTCCTGTTGGGACAACTGGTATCAAACTATCTGGTGTCCTCCAAACCCAGTTGGCTTGGACAAGGCCCAGTGAAGCAACAGTCTTGAATATTGTCCCAAGATGCAAGCGTTTTAGACAGGGCAATGTGCTCTTGAAGCTTTCCACAATGTGCCTCCCCGACACAAGAAGGTTTCACGCAGACAGAACATGGTCTGTGGAACTCTGTGGAACATTGCACCGGCTTCCCCATGCACAATTTGTAGGTTCCACCATGCCGACATCCCAACACAAGATTCATCCCAGTGACAGATACAAGTTTGTGATCATCGTTGTCACCAACCAAATACAGGCAGCGACTAGTTCTATCTAAAGACGTCAACTGATTGAGAATCGCGAGCACTGGTCGACCTAGCAACAGATCAGAGGAGATTAGTGAGTGGTTTGTCATCTCTCTGGGCGACTTATCTTGTGCTACTTTCTACCAATCAATGCAAGGCATTACATCTCCTCGTGAGGAAGAGAGGTCACATGGTCTTTAAGACAACACGTGGAAACACACACACACACACACACACACAGAGTTAATTTTATCACACAAAAAGGAAAAAGCGTCCATCGAACCTTTCCTTGCTTCCCACCCAAGGACATGGCTGACCATGAAGGTATCCTATCCCCTCACATCTAGGGAGTGGACATTTGTTGGTGCACCAAGTGAGATTGTTGAGGAAAGGGAGTGGAGAAAGAGGGTTACAACCAGTGTCACTCAGAGTGGCAACGTTACCAAGATGATGTCTTTATCGTGGAACGTCTTCATAGCAGGAGGCCGGGGGGGGGCAGTGATTAGGTCAGGGGTCACCCAAGTGCCAGAGGTCAAGGAGGGTTCGGCAACTGGACGTACATCAGCCGTGACGGATAGGACCTTCTCCAGATAGGACCCAACCTACATTTGGTCAACTTTGTTAAGATCTAGACACCCCCAAAGAAATATAAAACATGCACATTTCAATGTCGACTGGAGACAGAACGGAGTTGGGCTGACAGAAACAAACACTGGGAATTAAGTGACACAGCCTTCAAGGGCAAAAAAAATGTCTATACCTAGGACAAAGCATCTTGCGGAGTCCTCGTACGAGTTAGATGCCAACTTGGATTGAACGCAGCGGGCTAATTCATACCTCGGTTAAAGTGGACTCGACGAAACTCGTGCGCGGAGAGATTTAGCGGTGACGTGAAAGATAAGATGCAGCACAGAATGAAAACTCACAAACACTTACACACCCACCATCCTTGTGATTTGGGTGAAAGCAGCAGCATTGCAAATAACACTTGGGTGTCATGAAACTAGAAGCCTTTCACAGTAGGCCGGACTTCTCTTTTTGGACTGACTGCGAGTCCTGGGCTTGCTTTGTTTTTTGGCTCGTTGCCTGCGATTGGAAGAGACTTTCTCTCGCTCGTGCATGGACCCGCCCACGCACACACACGCACACACGCACACACATGTACACACACACACGCACGCACACACACACTACACACACACACACACAGACACAGACACACGCACACACACACACACGCACGCACACACACACACACACACACACACAGACACACTACAAATAATCATCTTCGCTGGAGGAAGAGTCGGAGTCACTGCTCGAGGAGCTCGCTGGAGGACTTCTCCTCATGCTCCAGATCTGGGTGGAGAAGGTCTTATTCCAGCTGCAAGGATTACCCGCGGGCCTCAACATCTGGATGAGCCGACAGGCCCAGAGCCAGTAGTCGCAAGAGGTTCATTTGCCAGCCTTTGTACTGCGATCCTTGTTCATGGATGTCAACATCTGGCTGATGTAGGAGGTCAACAGGTCGTCCATCTTGTAACCCTGTTTTGAGAAAGCAGAGCTCCATCAATTCCTCAGACAGGCCGACCTCAAGCCTCGAGAGTCTCAAGTGTCGTATAGCACGGAAACAGGCCCTTCGGCATGGAGGTAGATGCTGGCTCGATGGGTGAGTCATAGAGTCATAGAGCATGAAAACAAGCCCGTCAGCCCAACATGTCCCAGCTACACTAGTCCCACCTGCCTGCGTTTGGCCCATATCCCTCTAAACCTGTCCTATCCATGTACCTGTTTAAATGCTGAGCGGATGGGCTTGTACACTCTGGAGTTTAGAAGAATGAGAGGGGATCTTATTGAAACATCTAAGATTATTAAGGGTTTGGACACGCTAGAGGCATGAAACACATTCCCAATGTTGGGGCCACAGTTTAAGAATGAGGCTTAAGCCATTTAGAATGGAGATGAGGAAACACTTTTTCTCACAGAGAGTGGTGAGTCTGTGGAATTCTGTGCCTCAGAGGGCGGTGGAGGCCGGTTCTCTGGATGCTTTCAAGAGAGAGCTAGATAGGGCTCTTATTTTCTTCTCTGCACCCTTTCCAGCTTAACAGCATCTTTCTTATAACATGGTGACCAAAACTGAACACAATACTCAGTGTGGTCTCACCAGTGTCTTATACAACGGTAACTTGACTGCCTGTCTTCTCTCTTCAACACTCTGACTGATGAAAGCCAATGTGCCGAGAGCCCTCTTGACCACCACTGCGGCAGCGTGGGATTCGTTGCCACAGACGGCCGTGGAGGCCAAGACACTGGATATTTTTATGGTGGAGATCGACAGATTCTTGATTAGTGCTAGCAGAATCAAAGGATATGGGGAGAAGGCAGGAACGGGGTACTGATTGGGGATGATCAGCCATGATCACATTGAATGGCGGTGCTGGCTCGAAGGGCCGAATGGCCTATTCCTGCACCTATTGTCTATTGTCTAAGGCAGGAACGGGGTACTGATTGGGGATGATCAGCCATGATCACATTGAATGGCGGAGTAGACTTGATGGACCGAATGGCCTAATTTCGCTCTTAGAACTTATGAACCTATCTACTGGAGGTGCCACTTTCAAGGAACTATGTACCTGCACTCTTAGTCCCCTCTGCTCTAGGCCACCAACCCAGGGACTCCATGTACACCACATTGGTTAAGTTACCAACGAGTGTAGGCAGGAACTGCAGATGCTGGTTTAAACCGAACTTAGACACAAAGTGCTGGAGTAACTCAGCGGGTCATGCAGCATCTCTGGAGAGAAGGAATGGGTGACTTTTCGGGTCGAGACCCTTCTTCGCTCCTTCCCTCCAGAGATGCTGCCTGTCCTGTCCTGTCCTGCTGAGTTACTCCAGCATGTTGAGTCTACCAAAGGGGTTTGGTCAATCTTACCAGGGAGGTCTCACACAGCAGCTTGCTGCCCCGCACCAGGTTGCCGATGGTGATGTGGAAGTAGGTGTTGCCACTGCTCCAGTTTGATATCTTGGTGAACGGATGGGTGGTGAGAATATCCTTGAAAAGTTCAAATAAGGGAAAAAGCGTTTTACATTGTAAACTAACAACGAGTGTTGCCAACTGTCCCGTATTAGCCGGGACATCCCGTATATTGGGCTAAATTGGTTTGTCCCGTACGGGACCGCCCTTGTCCCGTATTTGACCGCTACTACTCGGGTCGAGGGGACTGTCGGGTTGGAGCGCCGCGTCCGGCCCCGCCTCACCCGTCCCGACGTAGTGCAGCCCATGGAGTGCAGCAGCAGCAGCAGCAGCAGCAGCGCCTCGCCCGTGGCCCCGTCGGTCGGCAGCCCGGCCAGCTGTCCGACCTTCGGACCTTCGCTTACCGCCGACACCACCACCACCCCTCCTTCTCACGGCCGATCATCGGTTCACGAGTTGGACGGGGCGCCGGACTTTGCGCGCGGCCCGGGCCAAAACTCCTCAGCTGGCCCGCCGGCTGGGCTTTGTGTACAGTCCAGCACCCGGGGCCAACTCATCATTCACCCAGACACGGCCCAGTCGGTCAACGAATTGCCGTCGGGAATTTGTCCCGTATTTTGGCCTTTTGTCCCTTATTTGGGAGTGAGAACGTTGGCAACCCTGCTAACAAGCCAGAATTAGCCCCACTTAATGGAAGTGCTTGGAGTAACTCAGCGAGTTAGGCAGCATCTGTGGAGAACGTGCATAGGTGACGTTCTCAGATCTTGGCACAAGTTTTAAAGTCCGCTCGCTCAGTCACCAGGAGCGGAACCTGATCCAGAGCCGTCGCTTCCGTCCGGATCGTCCAGCGACCCTTCGTCCCTCTCCCTCCTTGCCCACCCCTCCCACCATCAGCCATCGTGCCCAGGGGGGGGTGGGGGCTCCCGCAGCCGAGCCAGCACCGAACTGCACCTATTGTCTATTATTGCTATTGAGGGAATGCAACGTAGGTTCACCAGGTTAATTCCCGGGATGGCGGGACTGTCATATGATGAAAGAATGGGTCGACTGGGCTTGTATTCACTGGAATTTAGAAGGATGAAAGGGTATCTTATAGAAACATATAAAATTCTTAAGGGATTGGACAGGCTAGATGCAGGAAAAATGGTCCCCATGTTGGGGGGAGTCCAGAACCAAGGGGTCACACAGTTTAAGAATAAGGGGTAGGCCATTTAATAACTGAGATGAGGAAAAACCTTTTCACCCAGAGAGTTGTGAATCTGTGGAATTCTCTGTCACAGAAGGCAGTGGAGGCCAATTCACTAGATGTTTTCAAGAGAGAGTTGGATTTAGCTCTTAGGGCTAACGGAATCAAGGGATATGGGGGGGAAAGCAGGAACGGGGTACTGATTGGGGGTGATCAGCCATGATCATATTGAATGGCGATGCTGGCTCGAAGGGCTGAATGGCCTACTCCTGCACCTATTGTCTACGTTTCCACTCCGGTTCTCGATGGCCAAGAAGGGCCCGGCTGGCTGGGTTGATGTTTTGGTGCCAGGACACTTGTCCAGTCTGAACTGTCACCTACCCACGTTCTCCAGAGACACTGCAAGACCCGCTGAGTTACTCCAACATTGTGTGTCTAACCCTGGATGGAGGGAAAGGTAATAAAGCTACCTTGGCCTTTGGGTCGATGAGGCTCACTCCATGCATATTGATCACAATGAGAAGGATCTCAGGGTAGTTTGGCTCGGTGGTTTGCTAGAAAGAGGAACAGAATAAGTTTAGGTGTATTATTGCCATGTGTACCAAGGTCTTCTATCTTATCAGGCAAATGAATCATCCTACCACAACCGGAGAGCAGCGTCCTGAACTACTATCTACCTCATTGGTGACCCTCGGACTATCCTTGATCAGACATTGCTGGCTTTAACTTGCACTAAACGTCATTCCCTTATCATGTATCTATAACACTGTGGGTGGCTCGATTGTAATCATGTATTGTCCTTCTGCAGTCTGGATAGCATGCAACAAAAGCTTTGCCCTGTACCTCGGTACACGTGACAATAAACTAAACTGAACTGTAACAGGTCAGATGCACCATAGATACGTACAATCAAGTCAAACTCAAGTACAATACGGGCGGCACGGTGGCGCAGTGGTGGAGTTGTTGCCTTACGACGCCTGCAGCGCCAGAGACCCGGGTTCGATCCCGACTACGGGTGCTGTCTGTGTGGAGTTTGTACGTTCTCCCCGTGACCTGCGTGGGTTTTCTCCGAGATCTTCGGTTTCCTCCCACACTCCAAAGACGTACATGTTTGTAGGTTAATTGGCTTGGTGTAAATGTAAAATTGTCCCCAGTGTGTGTAGGAATGCGTTAATGTGCGGGGATCGCTGGTTGGTGCTGACTCAGTGGGCCGAAGGGCCTGTTTCTGCGCGGCATCTCTAAACTAAACTAAATAGGTAGCGCAAATGTTGAGGCAGTGCAGCGTAGGTTCACCAGATTGATCCCTGGGATGGCGGGACTGTCATATGAGGAAAGATTGAAAGGACTAGGCTTGTATTCACTGGAGTTTAGAAGGATGAGGGGCTATCTTATAGAAATATATAAAATTATAAAAGGACTGGACAAGCTAGATGCAAGAAAAATGTTCCCAATGTTGGGAGACTCCAGAACCAGGGGCCACAGTCTTAGAATAAAGGGGAGGTCATCTAAGACTGAGGTGAGAAAAAACTTTTTCACCCAGAGAGTTGTGAATTTGTGGAATTCCCTGCCACAGAGGGCAGTGGAGGCCAAGTCACTGGATGGATCATGGGCAGATTCATGGGTAATTTTCGGCCCCATTTCCGTAACCAGCTTCCGTCTCCGCACCAAAGATCCCGTAGCGGAGCAAAGATACTAGTGCGGAGACGGAAGCCGGTTACGGAAACATCCTCGTAAAAATAAAAGTTATTGGGTAAAAATCTTCTCCTCATTTTCAGAATTATAATTTATTAACACAAACTGTTCCCCCGCAACGTTGATTACACTGCGGGTCGGGTCCGGTTACTGAAATGGATGAAAAAAAGGCCCACGTTCCGCTCCATTGCGTACTACACATCAGCCCATTGCATTTAGCAGGAGTGGTCTATCTTGCTCCGCTATAGGTTCTTTGGTTTGATCTATGATGTTGAACCTTATGGAGGCCACCAACGCCTTGGTCTCTGTATGTCATCTGAATTAAATAGTTTTATGAAGTTAAATGACTTAGTGTTATTCATACTTCATACAGCCTGGTCTGTGATGGACTGGGCTACATCTACAATGGTGGGGAGTGTGGTGTGTGTGGGACTGGGCTACATCTACAATGGTGGGGAGTGTGGTGTGTGTGGGACTGGGCTACATCTACAATGGTGGGGAGTGTGGTGTGTGATGGACTGGGCTACATCTACAATGGTGGGGAGTGTGGTCTGTGTGATGGACTGGGCTACATCTACAATGGTGGGGAGTGTGGTCTGTGTGGGACTGGGCTACATCTACAATGGTGGGGAGTGTGGTGTGTGATGGACTGGGCTACATCTACAATGGTGGGGAGTGTGGTGTGTGTGGGACTGGGCTACATCTACAATGGTGGGGAGTGTGGTCTGTGTGGGACTGGGCTACATCTACAATGGTGGGGAGTGTGGTGTGTGTGGGATGGACTGGGCTACATCTACAATGGTGGGGAGTGTGGTCTGTGTGGGACTGGGCTACATCTACAATGGTGGGGAGTGTGGTCTGTGTGATGGACTGGGCTACATCTACAATGGTGCGGAGTGTGGTGTGTGTGTGGGACTGGGCTACAGCCACAATGGTGGGGAGTGTGGTGTGTGTGGGACTGGGCTACATCCACAACTCTCTGCAGTTTCTTGAGGTCTTGGGCAAGAGCTGTTCCCAAACCAAGCTAAGATGCAGCATGACAGTGTGCTTTCTACAGATAGACACAAAATGCTGGAGTAACTCAGCGGGACAGGCAGCGTCTCTGGAGAGAAGGAATGGGCAACGTTTCAGCTCGAGACCCTTCATTCAGACCTATGTCTGGTGCTTCTGTAGAAGTTTGTGAGAATAGCAGAGAGCATAAAGAGGAGAGGATGAGAGTGCGAGGGTGAATTACAATGTAACTGAGCTACACAGATACAAGTCGTCAACGATCTCCAGCTGAAACATACTGCAGGATCGCTGATTAAATCAACATTCCTCATTTTTTAATCTTTATTTCTGGTCCAAGTTTGTTTTTACAAGATTAGCCAATAGACAATAGGTGCAGGAGTAGGCCATTCGGCCCTTCGAGCCAGCACCGCCATTCAATATGATCATGGCTGATCATCCACAATCAGTACCCCGTTCGTGCCTTCTCCCCATATCCCCTGACTCCGCTATCTTTAAGAGCCCTATCTAGCTCCCTCTTGAAAATCTCCAGAGAACCGGCCTCCACCTCCCTCTGAGGCAGAGAATTCCACAGACTCACCACTCTCTGTGTGAAGAAGTGTTTCCTCGTCTCCGTTCGAAATGGCTTACTCCTTATTCTTAAACTGTGGCCCCTGGTTCTGGACTCCCCCAACATCGGGAACATGTTTCATGCCTCTAGCGTGTCCAAACCCTAAATAATCTTATATGTTTCAATGAGATCCCCTCTCATCCTTCTAAACTGCTGTTTGGTTTCAGCTCCAGTGAGTGGTGGGATAGGCTTGGAATGTTTTCTCTGGAACGTCGGAGGCTGAAGTTTGTAAAATGATGAAAGGCATAGACAGGCTAAGCAGTCAGAATCTTTCCCCGCAGGGTGTAGATGTTCAACACTAGAGGGCATAGCTATAAGGCGAGAGGGGGAATGTTTAATGGAGATGTGCGGGACTCTTTGTGTTTACACAGAGGGTGGTGGATGCCTTGAATCTGCTGCCAGGGGTATCGGTGGAGGCAGATACAACCGTGGCATTTAAAATGCTTTTAAATATGCACATGGATATTTAGGAGATGGAGATCGCATTAAGTTTATAGACACAGCATGGAAACAGGCCTTCACAGCATGTGTAGGAAGGAACTGCAAATGTTGGTTTAATTCGAAGATAGACACAAAATACTGGAGTAACTCAGCGGGACAGGCAGCATCTCTGGAGAGAAGGAATGGGCGACGTTTCGGGCTGAAGAAGGATCTCGACCCGAAACGTCACCCGTTCCTCCTTCACAGCATGGACCAGGCTCTTTAGTCAGAGGGTGGTGAATCTGTGGAATTCTTTGCCACAGACGGCTGTGGAGGACAAGTCAGCGGATATTTTTAAGGCAGAGATAGATAGATTCTAGATTAGTACGGGAGTCAGAGGTTATGGGGAGAAGGCAGGAGAATGGGGTTAGGAGGGAGAGATAGATCAGACATGATTGAATGGTGGAGTAGACTCGATGGGCCGAATGGCCTAATTCTGCTCCTATCACTTCTGACCTTCGGCCCATCAACTCCTACCGACGATTGATGCCCCATTTACATAATTCTTGATTGTTTACACACTAGGGATAATTTACCGAGGCCAATTAACCTACAAACCCGCACGTCTTTGGGATGTGGGAGGAAACTCTGAGGAAACCTACACGGTCACAGGGAGAACGTGCAAACTCTACACCCGAAGTCAGGATGAAACAGGGTTCTCAGGTGTGGTGAGGCAGCAACTCTACCAGAGCCACTGTGGCATAATGTTCAGCATAGACATTGTGGGCCGAAGGGCCTTTATTTAAACTGTGCTGTATCTTCTACATTGAGGTGCTTCCCAAGTCATGCCCACTCCGCCAGTCATTCATGGCTGATCTCGGCCTCCTAATCCCATTTTCCTGCCATCTCCCCATAACCCTCGACACCCGTTCTAATCAAGAATTTGTCTATCTCGGCCTTAAAAATAGTTCAAGTTCAAGTGAGTTTATTGTCATGTGTCCCTGTATAGGACAATGAAATTCTTGCTTTGCTTCAGCACACAGAACATAGTAGGCATTGACTACAAAACAGATAAGTGTGTCCATATACCATTATATAAATATATACACACATGAATAAATAAACTGATAAAGTGCAAATAACAGAAAATGGGTTATTAATAATCAGAGTTTTGTCCGAGCCAGGTTTAATAGCCTGATGGCTGTGGGGAAATATCCACTGACGTGGCCTCCACAGCCCTCTGTGGCAATGAGTTCCACAGATTCACCACCCTCTGAATAAAGAAGTTCCTCCTCACCTCCTTTCTAAAAGAGTGCCCTTTTAATCTGAGGCTGTGACCTCTGGTCCTAGACTCTCCCACCAGTGGAAACATCCTCTCCACATCCACTCTATCTGTGCCCTTCATTATTCTGTAAGTTTCAACGAGGTTAAGGTCTAGTTGAGTTTACAGTGAAAAGCTTTTATGTGTGCTACCCAGTCAGCGATACAAGGCTATGGGCACACACATGGGCCCCAGCTACGCCTGCCTCTTTGTCGGGTACGTTGAACAATCCTTGTTCGAGACGTACCAGGGCCCCATCCCCGAACTCTACCTCCGTTACATTGACGACTGCTTTGGTGCCACCTCCTGCACCCACACACAACTGACTGACTTCATCCACTTCACCACCAACTTCCTTCCGGCACTCAAATACACCTGGACCATTTCCGACACTTCCCTACCATTCCTTGACCTCACTATCTCCATCGCAGGTGATAGACTACTGACCGACATCCACTATAAACCCACTGACTCCCATGGCTATCTAGACTACACGTCTTCCCACCCTGCTTCCTGTAAGGACTCCATCCCCTACACCCAATTCCTCCGTCTACGCCGCATCTGCTCCCAGGATGAGGTGTTCCATACCAGGGCATCTGAAATGTCTTCATTCTTCAGGGAACAGGGGTTCCCCTCCCCCACCATAGATGAGGCTCGCACCAGGGTCTCTTCAATACCCCATAACACTGCTCTCTCTCCCCATCCCCCCACTCGCATCAAGGGCAGAGTCCCCCTGGTCCTCACCTTTCACCCCACTAGCCGGCACATACAACAAATAGTCCTCCGTCAGTTTTGCCACCTCCAACGTGATCCCACCACTCTCCACATCTTCCCATCTCCCCCCCTGTCTGCCTTCCGCAAAGACCGCTCCCTCCGTAACTCCCTTGTCAATTCTTCCCTTCCCTCCCGTACCACCCCCTCCCCGGGCACTTTCCCTTGCAACCGCAAGAGATGCTACACTTGTCGCTTTACCTCCCCCCTCGACTCCATTCAAGGACCCAAGCAGTCGTTCCAGGTGCGACAGAGGTTCACCTGTATCTCCTCCAACCTCATCATTCAACCACAGCTGCTACGGTCAGGCAAACGCCTCTGTTGCCATGCGGTGAGAACGGAGAGGTTGAGAAGGAGTTTCTTCCCAGAGGCCATTTGGACTGTAAACGCCTATCTTACCAGGGACTAACTCTACTGAACGTTTTTCCTTCCATTATTTATTATGTAAAAGAATATGTGTGTTATGATTGTGTTTATAATTTGTTTGGTTGTTTGGTTGTTTGTCTTTTGCACAAAAGTCCGCGAACATTGCCACTTTCATTTCACTGCACATCTCGTATGTGTATGTGACAAATAAACTTGACTTGACTTGACTTGAACTATTGCATCCGCTGCTCTAGATGTCAGCTGATCTACATCGGTGAGACCAAGCGTAGGCTTGGCGATCGCTTCGCCCAACACCTCCGCTCAGTCAGCATTAACCAACCTGACCTCCCGGTGGCTCAGCACTTCAACTCCCCCTCCCATTCCGTATCCGACCTCTCTGTCCTGGGCCTCCTCCACGGCCAGAGTGAGCAACACCGGAAATTGGAGGAGCAGCACCTCATATTCCGCTTGGGCAGTCTGCACCCTAGTGGCATAAACATTGACTTCTCTAATTTCCGGTAGCCCTTGCTGTCTCTTCCCCTATTCAGCTCTCCCTCAGCCCTCCATAGATGCTGCTGCACCCGCTGAGTTTCTCCAGCATTTCTGTCTACCAGTCAGTGATAAGCCTGTACATGATTACAATCGAGCCGTCCACAGTGTACAGATACAGGATAAAGGGAATAACGTTAGACAATAGATAATAGGTGCAGGAGTAGGCCATTCGGCCCTTCGAGCCAGCACCACCATTCAATGTGATCATGGCTGATCATCCACATTCAGTACCCCGTTCCTGCTGTCTCCACATATCCCCTGACTCTGCTATTTAGTGCAAGATAAAGTCCAGTAATATCTGATTAATGGTAGTATGAGGGTTTGCAATGAGGTAGATGTCAGGACCGCTGTCTTGTTGGTTGAGTGAAGCAATGGGCCAGATAGTTATGACCCTGCTCTACAACTGTACATGAAACAGGTAACAAAATGTACCTAACCTTTACTTCAAAGAAAGCCGATCCAAAGGTAGGCCACCTGTAGATCAACTTCAGGAACAGCAGCTTGGCCTCTTCTCTGGACTTCCCGGCTTGTTTATTGTAGAAGGCCACGATGGACTAGTGGCAGAGAGAGAAGCAAGATTACACGTTGAGTCCAACAACTCAATGGCCCAACATTTATACCCTTCAATCTTCCAATTAAAGCCTTTGGTTGGGGAGAAGGCAGGAGGTTGAATGATCGAATGGCAGAGTAGACTTGATGGGCCGAACAACCTAACCCTGCTCCCATCACTTATGGCCTTGGTTGTCCATTGAGATTTTAGCGTGCAGGTATCATCTGGATTTTGCCCATCCAGTTATTATTGGGGCCCATACTGAGGGAAGATGTGCTGGTACTGGTGAGGGGAGGTTTATGAAGTTTACAAGAATTAGTGTGCTAACATACAATGAGCATTTGACGGCACTGGGCCTCTACTCGCTGGAGTTTAGAAGGATGAGGGCGGACTGAAGCGTGAAAGGCCAGGATGGGGAGAGGATGTTTCCACCAGTGGGAGAGTCCAGGACTAGAGGGCACAGCTCAAAATAAAAGGACATACATTTAAAAAGGAGATGAGCAGAAATATCTTTAGTCAGAGGGTGGTGAATCTGTGTCATTCATTGCTACGGAAGGCTGTGGAGGCCAAGTCAATGGATATTTTTAAGGCGGGGAGTGACAGATTCTTGATTTGTAAGAGGGTCAGGGGTTGTGGGGAGAAGGCAGGAGAATGGGGTTGAGATGGAAAGATATATCAGCCATGTTGTTTAAGAAGGAGCTGCAGATGCTGGAAAATCGAAGGTAGACACAAATGCTGGAGAAACTCATCGGGTGAGGCATCCGAAACGTTGCCTATTTCCTTCGCTGCATAGATGCTGCCTCACCCGCTGAGTTTCTGCAGCATTTTTGTTTACCTTCGATAAATCAGCCATGTGCAGATTGACACAAAATGCTGGAGTAACTTAGCGGGACAGGCGGCATCATTGGAGAGAAGGAATGGGTGACGATTCGGGTTGAAACCCTTCTTTTGATTGAAGATACTGTAGATCAGCCATGATTGAATGGCGGAGTAGACTTGATGGGCCATATGGCCTAATTCTGCTCCCAGAACTTATGAACACACTCCAGCCCCATCTCCCATTAGTTAGAGGGTGGTGAATCTGTGGAATTCTTTGCAACAGAAGGCTGTGGAGGCCAAGTCAGTGGATGTTTCTTAAGGCAGAGATAGATTCTTGGTTAGTACGGGTGTCAGGGGATTTGGGGAGAAGGCAGGAGAATGTGGTTAGGAGGGAAATAGATCAGCCATGATTGAATGGTGGAGTAGACTTGATGGGCCGAATGACCCAATTCTACTCCTATCGCTTGTGACTTATGGCCCCCCGGCCAGTTGGGTCGGAGATGTCCCCACCTTCGCCGGGAACGCCGAGGGGGGATTACTCACCCGTTTCCAGTCATCTGGAGAGAGTTGCCGCACCACGTCCTGAGGCACCAGCTCCTTCAGCATCTTGGGAATGTTGGGGAACTGGGACTTGTCATCCTCGAACTTCACCTGGTAAATGAGCGCGGCCAACTGCAGCACCTCGTCCCGGGAACACTTGTGGTAACCCCGCAAATACTTGGGCAGCTCCTGAAATGAAGAGAGGAGAGGGAGAACGTCATGGATCTTTACACTTTATACCAGGGGTTGGCAACCTTGTTCTGCATCGGGGCCGGGACGTACGTCTGTGAGCGGATGACAGGCCATATCTATCACTTGTACACACGGATCCCGCCCCAGATGGCAGGCATCAAATCACGTGTTCACAGAAGGTGGACAAAAATGCTGGAGAAACTCAGCGGGTGAGGCAGCCTCACGCAATCCTTGCATGTCCCACCCGCTGAGTTTCTCCAGCATTTTTGTCCACCTTCGATTTTTCCAGCACCTGCAGTTCTCTCTTAAACGTGTTCACAGAAGGTGGGCGGCTGTGCCGGCGGCTTTGTGCAGGATGCGGTACAGACAGAGCTCGGCCGCGCTCGGGGCGGGCGTTCGGCGGGCCGGATGATTACGGGGAAAAAAATCCGTCTTCGGGTTTGGGGCCACATTCGGACCGGGGACCCTAGGTTGCCGACCACGGCTTGAAGAGATACAGAGCAGATATACCATACGATATTGTGCGATAGAACTTTATTTATCCCAGGAGGGAAGAAGGGGGACCATGTATGTACGTTTTCCACAGACGGCGTTGGAGGCCAAGTCATTGGGTATGTTTAAAGCTGCGCAATTGACAGATTATTGATTAGTCAGGAGTTATGGGCAGAAGGCAGGAGAATGGGGTTGAATGGGAAAGATAGATCGGCCATGACAGAATGGCAGATTAGTTTTGATGGGCCAAATGGTCTAATTATAGACAATAGGTGCAGGAGTAGGTCATTCGGCCCTTCGAGCCAGCACCGCCATTCAATGTGATCATGGCTGATCATCCACAATCAGTACACCGTTCCTGCCTTCTCCCCATATCCCCTGACTTCGCTATTTCTAAGACCCCTATCTAGCTCTTGAAAGCATCCAGAGAACCTGCCTCCACCGCCCTCTGAGGCAGAGAGTTCCACAGACTCACCACTCTCTGTGAGAAAAAGTGTTTCCTCGTCTCTGTTCTAAATGGCTTACTCCTTATTCTTAAACTGTGGCCCCTGGTTCTGGACTCCCCCAACATCGGGAACATGTTTCCTGCCTTTAGCGTGTCCAAACCCTTAATAATCTTATATGTTTCAATAAGATACCATCTCATCCTTCTAAATTCCAGAGTATTGTCTGGCTATATTTAAGAGGGAGTTAGATGTGGCCCTTGTGGCTAAGGGGATCAGAGGGTATGGAGAGAAGGCAGGTACAGGATACTGAGTTGGATGATCAGCCATGATCATATTGAATGGCGGTGCAGGCTCGAAGGGCCGAATGGCCTACTCCTGCACCTAATTTCTATGTTTCTATGTTTCTATGTATTCCAGAGTATTCTATTGTCTATTGATTGAATGGAGCAGTAGACTTGATGGGCTGAATGGCCTAATTCTGCTTCTAGACCTCATGAATATGAACATCCGGCACCTGCCGTGTGTTGTTTGTGTCACAGCTAGAACGATCTTGAGGTATTGATCTCAGCATCCTACCTGGTAGTAATGAAAGATGGAGTCGGCCATCTGGTCCTTGCCAGGAACGGTGTGTGTCCACAGCTTCTTCATGAAGAACACCTGGTAGGTCAGCGAAGGAACAACACCTGGGAAAATAGATACAAATGCTGACGTCTACGTAAACAGGCCCTTCGGCCCAACTCATCCATGTTGACCAAGATATCCATCCAAGCTAGTTCCATCTAACATAGACCAGGTAACTGTACAGCACAGGAACAAGCCCACAGCGGTTTTTGCCGAACATCGTGTCTTGGTTAAACTAATAGACAATAGGTGCAGGAGGAGGCCATTCAGCCCTTCGAGCCAGCATAGCCATTCACTGTGACCATGGCTGATCATCCACAATCAGTACCCCGTTCCTGCCTTCTCCCCATATCCCCTGACCGCTATCTTTAAGAACTCCATTTAACTCTCTCTTGAAAGCATCCAGAGAACCGGCCTCCACCGCCCTCTGAGGCAGAGAATTTCACATTCACAACTCTCTGTGTGAAAAAGTGTTTCCTCGTCTCCGTTCTAAATGGCTTACCCCTTATTCTTAAACTGTGGCCCCTGGTTTCGGACTCCCCCAATATCGGGAACATGTTTCCTGCCTCTAGCGTGTCCAATCTTATTAATAATCTTATATGTTTCAATAAGATACCCTCTCATCCTTCTAAATTCCAGTGTATACAAGCCCAGCTGCTCCATTCTCTCAGCATATGACAGTCATAGAAACATTGAAAATAGGTGCAGGAGTAGGCCATTTGGCCCTTCGAGCCTGCACCACCATTCAATATGATCATGGCTGATCATCCAACTCAGTATCCTGTACCTGCCTTCTCTCCATACCCCCTGATCCCTTTAGCCACAAGGGCCACATCTAACTCCCTCTTAAATATAGCCAATGAACTGGCCTCAACTACATAGAGTCATACACCATGGGAACAGACCCTTTGGCCCAACTTGTCCCTGCTGAACAAGACGCCAATCCAAGCTAGTTACAAGGTTAATTCCCGGGATGGCGTGACTGTCATATGCTGAGAGAATGGAGCAGCTGGGCTTGTACACTCTGGAGTTTAGAAGGATGAGAGGAAATCTCATTGAAACATGTAAGATTGTTAAGGGCTTGGACACGCTAGAGGCAGGAAACATGTTCCCGATGTTGGGGGAGTCCAGAACCAGGGGCCACAGTTTAAGAATAAGGAGTAAGCCATTTAGACCGGAGACAAGGAAACTTTTTTCTCACAGAGAGTTGTGAGTCTGTGGAATTCTCTGCCTCAGAGGGCGGTGGAGGTTGGTTCTCTGGATGCTTTCAAGAGAGAGCTAGATAGGGCTCTTAAAGATAGTGGAGTCAGGGGATATGGGGAGAAGGCAGGAACGGGGTACTGATTGGGGGTGATCAGCCATGATCACATTGAATGGCGGTGCTGGCTCGAAGGGCCGAATGGCCTACTCCTGCACCTGTTGTCTAGTCACATGTAATACAGGGCAGTCACGGTGTCGCTGCGGTGGAGTTGCTGCCTTACAGCGAATGCAGTGCCGGAGACCCCGGTTCGATCACGACTATGGGCGCTGTCAGTACGGAGTTTGTACGTTCTCCCCGTGACCTGCGTGGGTTTTCTCCGAGATCTTCGGTTTCCTCCCACACTCCAAAGACGTACAGGTTTGTAGGTTAATTGGGTTGGTAAATGTTAAAAAAATTGTCCCTAGTGGGTGTAGGATTGTGTTAGTGTGCGGGGATCGCTGGTCGGTGCGGACCCGGTGGGCCGAAGGGCCTGTTTCCGTGCTGTATCTCTAAACTAAACATAGAACAGTGTAGCACAGGAACAGGTATGTATGTAACGAACATGTTGCCTAGTTAAACTGGGCTCAACTACCTGTCCATGACGCATATCCCCCTATTCACTGCACTATTGGGCGCCTCTAAATTCTCCATGGATTGTCACCTTGTCGTGGTGGAGAAGCTAGTGTGGTCCTGAGATCCTGAGAGCGATGCCGTCTGGAGCTATGCTCCTGGTAGGGCCACCCATGGCGGTAAGGTCGAGGGGGAGGTCTCTGACAAAGAGCCAATCCAACCAAGACCTCAACGGTGGAACAGGCGGAGGACGATGGCTGACCTTAGTGGAGCGTCACAACGGCTGGGAAGGCGGATGAAGGTTGCAGCAGAAAAGGGTCTCCGGTCATCTTGGACTCCACACCACTGGATCCTGACCCAGATCTGTCAAGGACCCCACGTGGGGTGGCTGTCTGTGCACCAGTCTCCCCACGTTAAACAAAGTCACGCACAGGCATCCTCCATGAGAGGACAGTCATACTCGTGTCGAGCGACCGCCGATGATGATGAAAGCGCCACTGTTGTATTTGCCAGAGTTTAGCCCGGACATTTATGCACCTTTCCCATCCACACACCTGGTCAGAGAGTTACACAATATGGAAACAGACCCTTCGGCCCAACTCGCCCATGCTGAACAAGTTGCCCCAAAACAAGCTGGTCTCATTTGCCCATGTCCCTCTAATCCCTTCCTCTCCAAATCCCAGATACCTGTCCAAAGATATTTTAGAGGTTCTTGTACCTGCCTCAACTACTTCCCCATTCCATACACCCACCATCCTCTGGAATAATCCCCTCAGGCCCCTACTATTCTTTTTCTATCTCACCTGAAACCCATGCCCTCTAGTTCTTGATATCCCTACCCTGGAACAAACTAGTGCAGTCATGTTCTCTAATCCCCTCCTGATTTTATACACCTCTATAAGACCAACTCCCAATCCTCTACACACCAAGGAATAAAGTCTTCAGGGCCTGTCCCACGTACGTGACCTCTACAGGCACCCGTAATAGGTCACAGAAATGTTCAACATGTTGAAAATTCAGCGGCGACCAGAAAGACGCTACGACTCTTTGGAGACTTCTCATGACCATAGGCTGTATGGTGGTGAGAGGTCTCCTATGGTGGTGAGAGGTCTCCTATGGTGGTGAGTGGTCTCCTATGGTGGTGAGCGGTCTCCTATGGTGGTGAGATGTCTCCTATGGTGGTGAGAGGTCTCCTATGGTGGTGAGAGGTCTCCTATGGTGGTGAGAGGTCTCCTATGGTGGTGAGAGGTCTCCTATGGTGGTGAGAGGTCTCCTATGGTGGTGAGAGGTCTCCTATGATGGTGAGAGGTCACCCGCAACATGTCGCCAGGGGGTCGCCTGTATGGTGGTGAGAGGTCTCCTATGGTCACCCCCTGGCTAGGGAAATTCCTCCTCCTTTCAAAAGGAACCTCCTTTTGTTCCGAGGTTGTGCCCTCTGGTCCTAGACTCTCTCATTAGAGTCATGGAGTCATGGAGTGATACAGTGTGGAAACAGGCCCTTCGGCCCAACTCGCCCACACTGGCCAACATGTCCCAGCTACACTAGTCCCACCTGCCTGCGTCTGGTCCATATCCCTCCAAACTCATCCTATCCATGTATCTGTCTAACTGCCTCTCAAATATTGGGATAATCCCAGCCTCAACTACCTCCTCTGGCAGCTTGTTACATGCACCCACCACCCTCTGTGAGAAATCCAGCAACCTTTGTGTGAAAACGTTTTCACCCAGAGAGTTGTGAATCTGTGGAATTCTCTGCCACGGAAGGCAGTGGAGGCCAATTCACTGGATGTTTTCAAGAAAGAGTTGGATTTACTGTAGCTCTTCGGGCTAATGGAATCAAGGGATATGGGGAGAAAGCAGGAACGGGGGTACTGATTGGGGATGATCAGCCATGATCATATTGAATGGCGGTGCTGGCTTGAAGGGCCGAATGGCCTACTCCTGCACCTATTGTCTATTATCTCTAAACTAAAGTTTTTAGTTTAGAAATTCAGCGTGGAAAGCAAAGAGAGGGAGGGAAGGGGGGAGTATTACTTAAAATGAGAGAACTCAACGTTGATACCATTGAGCTGTTGGCTACTGAAGCAGAATATGAATGTTGACAGACCGTAACATTTTATCACAACCAACATTGGCCTATAGATTATGTACACATTTCTGGACCTCAGGGTGTGTGATCAAGTCTATAAAGTGGGGCTTGAATCCTTAATCTCCTGAAGAGAATAGTCACTATAGAAATGAGAGAGATGAGAGTTTCTAATGTCCTCTCCACATCCACTACTCGGAGGGGAAAACGTCAGGTGATTGGAAGGGGTGAGATGGTCGACATCCATGGTGTGCTCTTACCGTCTTTGACCGGCCGGGCTTTCTTGATCCAGTCGGTGAGATGGCGCACAAAGTCAAAGAAAAAATCCCCTTCGGGAACGCTGATCACCTGGGAACCAACAAGAGTAGAGTCAGTGTGCAAGAAAGAACTGCAGATGCTGGTTTAAATCGAAGGAAGACACAAAATGCTGGAGTAACTCGGCGGGACAGGCAGCATCTCTGGAGAGAAGGGATGGGCAACGCTTCAGGTCGAGATGCTCCTTCAGGGGAGTGGGTGGGACAGAGATAGAATGTAGTCGGAGACAGTAAGACAGGTGGGAGAACTGGGAGGGGGAGGGGATGGAGAGAGAGGGAAAGCAAGGGCTATCTGAAGTTAGAGAAGGCAATGTTCATACCGCTGGGGTGTAAACTACCCAAGTGTAATATGAGGTGCTGTTCCTCCAATTTGCGCTGGGCCTCACTCTGACAATGGAGGAGGCCCAGGACAGAAAGGTCAGATTGGGAATGGGAGGGGGAGTTGAAGTGCTGAGCAACCGGGAGATCAGCTTGGTTAAGGCGGACTGAGCGGAGGTGTTCAGTGAAACGATCGCCGAGCTTGCGCTTGGTCTCACCGATGTAGGGAAGTTGACACCTGGAACAGCGGATACAGTAGATGAGGTTGGAGGAGGTGCAGGCGAACCTCTGCCTCACCTGGTCAATCCCCCGGGCAGGGGATGTGGCCACTAACGCAACCTTGCATGGGCTAGGGCAACAGCAGTGGGCCGAGTGGACGGCGTTACCTTGTCGGAGATCTTCACGAACAGACTGAAGCCGTCGGCGGATTTCAGGAGGAGCCGGGCGGAGATACGTTGGCAGAAATCCTTAGCCTTTGTGCTCGATTCCACTTCAAATGCCTGAGGACAGAAGGTGGCACTTTGGGCAAAGCTCTTGTGTGGTCAGTATATAGTGTGGAGATACAGCGCGGACACAGGCCCTTCGGCCCACAATGTTTGTGTGGAACACAATGTTAATTCTGACACATAATGCGCAGTAATACCCCTGTCCCACTTAGGGGTGTCCCGGAGGTTCCCGGAGGTTTTTGTCAGTCTCCCTGCCTGCAACCTCCGGCAACCACCTGCACCCCCCCAGGAACCAGAGGTTTCCGTTCAGGTTTCCTAAGTGGGACAGGGGCATTACTCAGCATTATACAATACAATACAGTTTATTGTCATTTGAACCTCAAATGAAGTTCAAATAAATTTGGTTTCTGCAGTCATACAACAAGAAAAAAAAACCAAGACACACAATTTACACCAACATCCATCACAGTGAATCTCCTCCTCACTGTGGTGGAAGGCGAAGTCATTGTCTCTCCCCTGTTTCCCATTCTTCTCCCGATGTTAAAGCATTTGAGGGAGTGCAGCGTAGGTTTCCAAGGTTAATACCCGGGATGGCGGGACTGTCATATGCTGAGAGAATGGAGCGGCTGGGCTTGTACACTCTGGAGTTTAGAAGGATGAGAGGGCATCTTATTGAAATGTATAAAATTATTAAGGGTTTGGACACGCTAGAGGTATGTTGGGGGAGTCCAGAACCAGGGGCCACAGTTTAAGAATAATGAGTAAGCCATTTAGAACGGAGACGAGGAAACACTTTTTCTCACAGAGAGCTGTGAGTCTGTGGAATTCTCTGCCTCAGAGGGTGGTGGAGGCCGGTTCTCTGGATGCTTTCAAGAGAGAGCTAGATAGGGCTCTTAAAGATAACAGAGTCATGGGATATGGGGAGAAGGCAGGAACGGGGAACTGATTGTGGATGATCAGCCATGATCACATTGAATGGCAGAGCGGGGTCGAAGGGCCGAATGGCCTACTCCTGCACCTATTGTCTATTGGGTCAGGTAGCACCTCCGGAGAAAAGGAATGGGTGGAATTTCAGCTAGGAACCATTCTTCAGACTCTTAAGTTAATTATTCCTTTTCATTTTAGTTAATAGTTTAGAGATATTGTGTGGATGCTGGCCCTTCGGCCCATACTGTGTGGATGCTGGCCCTTCGGCCCATACTGTGTGGATGCTGGCCCTTTGGCCCACCAGGTCAGCACCGACTAGCGATCCCCGCATATTAACACCATCCTACACCCACTAGGGACAATTTTTACATTTCCACCAAGCCAATTAACCTACAAACCTGCACGTCTTTGGAGTGTGGGAGGAAACCGAAGATCTCGGAGAAACATAGAAACATAAAAACATAGAAATTAGGTGCAGGAGTAGGCCATTCGGCCCTTCGAGCCAGCACCGCCATTCAATATGATCATGGCTGATCATCCAACTCAGTATCCTGTACCAGCCTTCTCTCCATACCCCCTGATCCCTTTAGCCACAAGGGCCACATCTAACTCCCTCTTAAATATAGCCAATGAACTGTGGCCTCAACTACCTTCTGTGGCAGAGAATTCCACAGATTCACCACTCTCTGTGTGAAAAATGATTTTCTCATCTCGGTCCTAAAAGACTTCCCCCTTATCCTTAAACTGTGACCCCTTGTTCTGGACTTCCCCAACATCGGGAACAATCTTCCTGCATCTACCCTGTCCAACCCCTTAAGAATTTTGTAAGTTTCTATAAGATCTCCCCTCAATCTTCTAAATTCTAGCGAGTACAATCCGAGTCTATCCAGTCTTTCTTCATATGAAAGTCCTGACATCCCAGAAATCAGTCTGGTGAACCTTCTCTGTACTCCCTCTATGGCAAGAATGTCTTTCCTCAGATTAGGAGACCAAAGCTGTACGCAATACTCCAGGTGTGGTCTCACCAAGACACTGTACAACTGCAGTAGAACCTCCCTGCTCCTATACTCAAAACCTTTTGCTATGAATACTAACATACCATTCGTTTTCTTCACTGCCTGCTGCACCTGCATGCCTACTTTCAATGACTGGTGTACCATGACACCCAGGTCTCGCTGCATCTCCCATTTTCCTAATCGGCCACCATTCAGATAATAGTCTACTCTCCTGTTTTTGCCACCAAAATGGATAACCTCACATTTATCCACATTATACTGCATCTGCCATGCATTTGCCCACTCACCCAGCCTATCCAAGTCACCTTGCAGCCTCCTAACATCCTCCTCACAGCTAACACTGCCCCCCAGCTTTGTGTCATCCACAAATGTGGAGATGTTGCATTCAATTCCCTCGTCCAAATCATTAATATATATTGTAAATAGCTGGGATCCCAGCACTGAGCCTTGTGGTACCCCACTAGTCACTGCCTGCCATTGTGGAAAAGACCCGTTTACTCCTACCCACGCAGGTCACGGGGAGAGCGTACAAACTCCGTACAGACAGCACCCGTAGTGGGGATCGAACCCGAGTCTCCGGCACTAAAACGGTAGCAACTCTTGCATTGCGTTGTGCTGCCCTAAAGTTTAGAACGTAGAACAGTACAGCACAGGAACAGGCCCTTCGGCCCACAATGTTTGTGCCGTACATGATGTTAACTTAGACACAAAATGCTGGAGTAACTCAGCAGGTCAGGCAGCATCTCTGGAGAAACGGAAAAGGTGAAGTTTCATGTTGGAACCTCTGAAGCCAATGATTCCTCTTAATAATATTGGAATCGCACCATCCCGAGCCAATAATCGGCCCATCAGGGAACCAACCTACCTACCTAATGTAGACAAAAATGCTGGAGAAACTCAGCGGGTGAGGCAGCATCTATGGTGATGTTACGGGTCACCTATTCCTTCGCTCCATAGATGCTGCCTCACCCGCTGAGTTTCTCCAGCATTTTTGTCTACCTTCGATTTTTCCAGCATCTGCAGTTCCTTCTTAAACATTACCCTACCTAATGTCATCGGTTTCCTGGTCTTTTCTTGCTTCCATTTCCTCCCTCCCCCCCCCCACACAATCTGAAGAAGTGTACCGACCCAAAACGTCATCTTATCCATGTTCTCCAGAGATGCTGCCTGACCCGTTGTGTTACTCCAGCACTCTGTGTCTATCTAAAAGTACTTTTGGTTGGGCAAACAGTGCTTCCAAAGCAGGTTTGGTGAAAGTAAGAGAGAGAGAGATGATGAGAGGCAAGGAAAGAATAGACAGTCAGAAGCATTGCCGACTTTTCTTCTAGACTGCAATAATCTTCCTTGGGATGTGGGGCTTTTGGATAGCCGCATGGATGAGCAGGGAATGGAGGGATATGGGTCACGTGCAGGCAGAGGCAATAGGCAATAGATGCAGGAGTAGGCCATTCGTAGAAGTTTGTAAGAATTGCAGAGAGCATAAAGAGGAGAGGATGACAGTGCGAGGGTGAGCCACTCAGCAACTGAGTCGCCAACGATCTCCAGCTGAAACGTACTGCAGGATCGCTGCTTAAATCAACATTCCTCATTTTTTAAAAATCTTTATTTCTTGTCCAAGTTTGTTTTTCCAAGATTAGACAAAAGACAACAAGTGCAGGAGTAGGCCATTCGGCCCTTCGAGCCAGCACCGCCATTCAATATGATCATGGCTGATCATCCACAATCAGTACCCCGTTCCTGCCTTCTCCCCATATCCCCTGACTCCGCTATCTTTAAGAGCCCTATCTAGCTCTCTCTTGAAAGCATCCAGAGAACCCGCCTCCACCGCCCTCTGAGGCAGAGAATTCCACACACTCACCACTCTCTGTGTGAAAAAGTGTTTCCTCGTCTCCGTTCTAAATGGCTTACCCCTTATTCTTGAACTGTGGCCCCTGGTTCTGGACTCCCCCAATTAGTGCACCATCATCTTTGGCTCAGATTATGGTTTGGAACAGATTGGTTAAACACACACTCTGTTTTACCCTGAGCAGGGGAAGAAGGAACCAGAGGACATAGGTTTAAGGTGAGAGGGGAAAGATTTAATAGGCACCCGATAGGTAACCATTTCACACAGAGAGTGTTCATAAGGGCCGATCTGCCAGAGGAGGTAGTTGAGGCAAGTTCTATAGCAACACTTAAAAGCCATTTGGACATGTACATGCAGAGGAAAGGGTTAGAGGTATATGGGCCAAATGCTGGCAGGTGGGACTAGTGTAGATGAGGCATGTTGGCCAGCATGGGCAAGTTGGGCCGAAGGGCCTGTTTCCACGCTGTTTCACTCTATGAGAAAGACTTCCATAGCTGGTTATTTGTTCATCAGGGAGTAATCACCTGTGCGGTCCAGGAATAACGTCACATATTCCTCCATCTAGTCACAGAGTGATACAGTGTGGAAACAGGCCCTTCGGCCCAACTTGACCATGCTGGCCAACATGTCCCAGCTACACTAGTCCCGCCTGCCTGCGTTTGGTCCATATCCCTCCAAACCTGTCCTATCCATGTACCTAGTCCTGGCAACATCCTCATAAGTCTCCTCTGAACCCTTTCAAGCTTGACAACATCTTTCCTGTAACATGGTGCCGCCCAGAACTGGACACAACTAGTCTTGTGGGAATTACTCACTCGAGTGAGGACGGTGCCCGACAATAACCTCATCCCACTAGGCCTCAAAGTTGGCACTGATGTTATTCCCGTGTGTTTGAACAGCGCTACCCAAGAGGGGCCTGCTACCAAGAGCAGCGGCAGGCAGTAGATAGGACTGTTTTGTGAACTTTTACAACTTGGTCCTCTGATCCTAGACTCTTCCACTGGTGGAAACATCCTGTCCACATCCACTCTATCCATGCCTTTGGGAGGACACCTCGATTTAACCTATGATGAGCGTTTGACGGCACTGGGCCTGTACTCGCTGGAGTTTAGAAGAATAAGGGGGGACCTCATTGAAACGAACAGAATAGTGAAAGGCCTGGATAGAGTGGATGTGGAGAGGATGTTTCCACTAGTGAGAGAGTTTAGGACCAGAGGTCACAGCCTCAGAATTAAAGGACGTTCTTTAACATCCTGAAGCCGCGGTCTCCGGTAGGAAAGTGCCGATTCGGGACCTCCAAGCCGCAGAGTCTGTTTGACCGTCCCGACGTGGGAGTTTGGCTCATCCCGACGAGAGGGCCTGTACATGGAGCCGTCCGTAGCGGTGACTATGGAGGGTTCATGGCCCCGACCACGGGTGAACAAAGGAGGAGGATCGGCTGAATTTTGTGCCTTCCACCACAGTGAAGAATGCTGTGCTGGATGTTTGTGTTAAATTATATTGTGTATTGTGTGTTCTTTTTAAGTGTATCGCTGCTGGCAAATTCATTTCACTGCACCTTTGACTTTAGGTAGGAGATGAGGAGGAATTTCTTTAGTCAGAGGGTGGTGAATCTGTGGAATTCTTTGCCACAGAAGGCTGTGGAGGCCACAAGTCAGTGGATATTTTTAAGGCAGAGATAGATAGTTTCTTGATTAGTGCAGGTGTCAGGGGTTATGGGGAGAAGGTGGGAAAATGGGGTTAGGAGGGAGAGATAGATCAGCCATGATTGAATGCTGGAGAAGACTTGATGGGCCGAATGGCCTAATTCTTCTACTATCCCTTATGACCTTATGACAGTCTTACCTCATCAGTATCGTCGGGGAAGTAGACCTTGTGGTATATCTGGGTGGTTTTGTGCTGGATGGCCTCTACTTCCACTAGGTGGGGCGGATACTTGCGGGAACCATTTCTGCAGGACAATGAAAAGCAAAACACTCGGTATGTATGGTATATCAGATCTGATTGGAGAGCATGGAAAACGAAGCTTTTCACTGTACCTCGGTAACACGTGGCAAAAACAAACCGAAATACATCGTAAGATCATCAGGTCACAAGTGATAGGTGGAGTATTAGGCCATTCGGCCCATCAAGCCTGCTCTGCCATTTGAACATGGCTGATCTATCTCTCCCTCCAAACCTGGCCACAAAGCCTTCAATCCCCTCGTCTAAATCATTAATATACAATGTGAAGAGTAGCGGCCTCATCACCGAGCCCTGCGGAACTCCGCTAGTCACTGGCAGCCAACCAGAAAATGCCCCCTTTGTTGCCACTCTTTGCCTTCTGCCATCCAGCCAACCTGCTATCCATGTTTGTATCTGCCCATAGATACCATGGGCTCTCTCTAATCTTCCCCAGCAGCCTGACCTGTGGAACCTTGTCTAAAGTTTTCTGCAGATCTAAGTAAACGACATCTACTGACTCACCTTTGTCTGTCCTGCGATTAACTTCCTCAAAGAACTCCAGCAGATTTGTCAGGCAAGATCTTCCCTTCACAAAGCCATGCTGACTTCGGCCTGTCCTATCGTGAACTCCGAGTTACTCTGTAACCTCATCCTTTAGAATAATAGACTCTAAAATCTTACCGACCACCGAGGTCAGACTAACCGGCCTATAGTTCCCACGAGCCTAAATAACCTAAACGTGACAACCATCCCACGCCACAATACGATAAACTTTATTCATCCCCTGAGGGAAATTGGTCTGACAATAGACAATAGACAATAGGTGCAGGAGTAGGCCATTCGGCCCTTCGAGCCAGCACCGCCATTCAATGTGATCGTGGCTGATCATCCACAATCAGTACCCCATTCCTGCCTTCTCCCCATATCCCCTGACTCCGCTATCTTTAAGAGCCCTATCTAGCTCTCTCTTGAAAGCATCCCTAACCCACAAACAAATGAACGCAGGCTTATCCCCTGGGTAGAAGATTCTAGAATGAGAGTGTCCCCCCTCCCCACACAGGGTCCCCCCTCCCCACACAGGGTCCCCCCCACACTGGGCCCCCCTCCCCACACTGGGTCCCCCCTCCCCACACTGGGCCCCCCCCACACTGGGCCCCCCCTCCCCACACTGGGCCCCCCACACTGGGTCCCCCCTCCCCACACTGGGCCCCCCCCCCACACTGGGTCCCCCCTCCCCACACTGGGCCCCCCACACTGGGTCCCCCTCCCCACACTGGGTCCCCCCTCCCCACACTGGGCCCCCCCTCCCCACACTGGGTCCCCCCTCCCCCCACTGGGCCCCCCCCACACTGGGCCCCCCCTCCCCACACTGGGCCCCCCTCCCCACACTGGGCCCCCCCCCCACACTGGGCCCCCCCCCCACACTGGGTCCCCCCTCCCCACACTGGGCCCCCCCCCACACTGGGCCCCCCCCCCACACTGGGCCCCCCCCCCCACACTGGCCCCCCCCCCACACTGGCCCCCCCCCCCCACACTGGGTCCCCCTCCCCACACTGGGCCCCCCCCCCCACACTGGGTCCCCCCCTCCCCACACTGGGCCCCCCCTCCCCACACTGGGTCCCCCCTCCCCACACTGGGTCCCCCCTCCCCACACTGGGCCCCCCCTCCCCACACTGGGCCCCCCCTCCCCACACTGGGCCCCCCCTCCCCACACTGGTCCCCCCCCCCACACTGGGCCCCCCCTCCCCACACTGGGTCCCCCCTCCCCACACTGGGTCCCCCCTCCCCACACTGGGCCCCCCCTCCCCACACTGGGTCCACACACTGGGTCCCCCCTCCCCACACTGGGTCCCCCCCCCACACACTGGGGCCCCCCCTCCCCACTCTGGGTCCCCCCCCCCCACACTGGGTCCCCCCCCCACACACTGGGTCCCCCCCCCACACACTGGGTCCCCCCTCCCCACACTGGGTCCCCCCTCCCCACACTGGGCCCCCCTCCCCACACTGGGTCCCCCTCCCCACACTGGGTCCCCCCCTCCCCACACTGGGTCCCCCCCCCACACACTGGGTCCCCCCTCCCCACACTGGGTCCCCCCCTCCCCACACTGGGCCCCCCTCCCCACACTGGGTCCCCCCCTCCCCACACTGGGTCCCCCCCCCCACACTGGGTCCCCCCTCCCCACACTGGGTCCCCCCCACACTGGGCTTACCGCAGTGCCTTCTGCAGTCGGTGCATGCAGTCCGGGGCGAGCAGGTGGCCTTTGCGAGACTGTAGAAACCTCTGTACGTGAGGCAGCAGGATGTTACTGGGAGGGAAGAGGCCGGTGCACAACCAGAGCAGCTCCCAGCCTCTCTCCTCACTGTACCTGGGGCAGGGACAACATGGGCAGCTGGTAAACAAAGGCTTCAATTCACTCCTCCACCATCAGCCTCATTTAGAGGAACAGCACTTGATATTTCTCCCCGACTGCCTACAACCCAATGGTGTGAATATAGACAATGGACAATAGTTGCAGGAGTAGGCCATTCGGCCCTTCGAGCCAGCACCGTCATTCAATATGATCATGGCTGATTGACTCCAGCATCTTCCCCACCACCGATGTCAGGCTAACTGGTCTATAATTCCCTGTTTTCTCTCTCCCGCCTTTCTTAAAAAGTGGGATAACATTAGCTACCCCCCAATCCACAGGAACTGATCCTGAGTCTATGGTCTTCTCCAAGTGACCCATGCATCCCCCCCTCTCTCCACCCCTCCCCCCCCCAGCCTAGTCGTTGTACTAGTTTCATTGTCGTCCTGTTCAGTTCCACTGCCTGTGTATCTTGTTATCACGGGCAGCACGGTGGGTAGTGCTGCTGCCTTACAGCAACAGAGACCCGGGTTCGAACCTGACCACGGGTGCTGACTGTACGGAGTTTGCACGTTCTCCCCGAGACCCGTGTGGGCTTTCTCCTCGATCGGTTTCCTCCCACACGTACAGGTTTGTAGGTTAATTGGATTGGTATAGATGGTCGGTGCGGACTCGATG
>NC_045961.1:103923906-103936918 GCF_010909765.2 Amblyraja radiata
CGACTCTACAAAGAACTTCTGTAACTTTGTTGGCGACAGAAACGTGGCGACTCTTTGTGTTCGACAATAGACAACAGGTGCAGGAGGAGGCCATTCGGCCCTTCGAGCCAGCACCGCCATTCAATGTGATCATGGCTGATCATCCCCAATCAGTACCCCGTTCCTGACTTCTCCCCATATCCCCTGACTCCACTATCTTTAAGAGCCCTATCCAGCTCTCTCTTGAAAGCATCCAGAGAACCAGCCTCCACCGCCCTCTGAGGCAGAGAATTCCACAGACTCACAACTCTCTGTGAGAAAAAGTGTTTCCTCGTCTCCGTTCTAAATGGCTTACCCCTTATTCTTAAACTGTGGCCCCTGGTTCTGGACTCCCCCAACATCGGGAACATGTTTCCTGCTGAGGTGAGGTCTGATGTGTTGAGTCACACAGCAGGGAAACAGGCCCTTTGGCCCTACTTGTCCATACTGGCCAACAGGGGCTTTCTCCGGGTGCTCCGGTTTCCACCCACACTCCAAAGTTGCGCAGGTTTGTAGGTTAATTGTCCCGAGTGTGCATGATAGTGCGAGTGTGCGGGGATCGCAGGTCAGCCCGGACTCGGTGGGCCGAAGGGCCTGTTTCCGCGCTGTATCTCTAAACTAAACTCTTGCATGTGTCATGGTACACCAGTCATTGAAAGTAGGCATGCAGGTGCAGCAGGCAGTGAAGAAAGCGAATGGTATGTTAGCTTTCATAGCAAAAGGATTTGAGTATAGGAGCAGGGAGGTTCTACTGCAGTTGTACAGGGTCTTGGTGAGACCACACCTGGAGTATTGCGTACAGTTTTGGTCTCCAAATCTGAGGAAGGACATTATTGCCATAGAGGGAGTGCAGAGAAGGTTCACCAGACTGATTCCTGGGATGTCAGGACTGTCTTATGAAGAAAGACTGGATAGACTTGGTTTATACTCTCTAGAATTTAGGAGATTGAGAGGGGATCTTATAGAAACTTACAAAATTCTTAAGGGGTTGGACAGGCTAGATGCAGGAAGATTGCTCCCGATGTTGGGGAAGTCCAGGACAAGGGGTCACAGCTTAAGGATAAGGGGGAAATCCTTTAAAACCGAGATGAGAAGAACTTTTTTCACACAGAGAGTGGTGAATCTCTGGAACTCCCTGCCACAGAGGGTAGTCGAGGCCAGTTCATTGGCTATATTTAAGAGGGAGTTAGATGTGGCCCTTGTGGCTAAAGGGATCAGGGGGTATGGAGAGAAGGCAGGTACAGGATACTGAGTTGGATGATCAGCCATGATCATATTGAATGGCGGTGCAGGCTCGAAGGGCCGAATGGCCTACTCCTGCACCTATTTTCTATGTTTCTATGTTTCTATGTGCTCTCAATGAACTTTGCTAATCGGGGATTGTGTTTTGGTATGGCAATCATTTTGTGGATTCGATGTAACAAAGGAATCTCATGTGACTAGTGTTGCCAACTGTCCCGTATTAGCCGGGACATCCCGTATATTGGGCTAAATTGGTTTGTCCCGTACGGGACCGCCCTTGTCCCGTATTTGACCGCTACTACTCGGGTCAAGGGGACTGTCGGGTCTGAGCGCCGCGTCCGGCCCCGCCTCACCCGTCCCGACGTAGTGCAGCCCATGGAGTGCAGCAGCAGCAGCAGCAGCAGCAGCGCCTCGCCCGTGGCCCCGTCGGTCGGCAGCCCGGCCAGCTGTCCGACCATCAGACCTTCGCTTACCGCCGACACCACCACCACCCCTCCTTCTCACGGCCGATCATCGGTTCACGAGTTGGACGGGGCGCCGGACTTTGCGCGCGGCACGGGCCAAAACTCCTCAGCTGGCCCGCCGGCTGGGCTTTGTGTACAGTCTAGCACCCGGGGCCAACTCATCATTCACCCAGACACGGCCCAGTCGGTCAACGAATTGCCGTCGGGAATTTGTCCCGTATTTTGACCTTATTTGGGAGTGAGAACGTTGGCGACCCTACACATGGCAATAAATTACCATTGAATTATTAAACAATTTGCCCTCAACCTTCTATGCCGTAAAGAACAGAGTGCTGGAGTAACTCAGCGGGTCAGGCAGCATCCCTGGGGAACATGGATAGGTGACATTTTGGGTGGGGACCCTTTTTCTCCTTCTATGCCTTGACAATGTAGGTCCACCTACATAGAATATAGCACAGTACAGCACAAGAACAGGCCCTTCGGCCCACAATGTCTGTGCTGAACAGGATGCCACTGCAAGGGCCAGGAAGCGAGCGGGCAAGATCATCTCTGACCCCTCACACCCTGGCCACAAACTCTTTGAATCACTTCCCTCTGGAAGGCGACTCTGGACTGTCAAAGCTGCCACAGCCAGACATAAAAACAGTTTTTATCCACGAGTAGTTGCTCTACTCAACAGCCAAAAATCTGTAGCCTCCTTTTGCTCTGGTATTTTATTTAATTCACATGTTTAATCAATAATGTTTTATTATTAATGTTTAATGTTTTATGTGTCATTCCTAACTGTCACTGAATGTCATGTTGGACATAAATGCTGGGCCGAAGGGCCTGTTTTCCCCGCCGTATCCTGAAAGTGCTCGTTCACAAGTTATAGGAGTAGAATTAGGCCATTCGGCCCATCGAGTCTACTCCTCCATTCAATCATGGCTGATCGCTGCCTCCTAATCCCATTTTCCCGCCTTCTCCACCATAACCCTCGATACCCGTTCTATTCAAGAATCTGTCTATCTCTGCCTTAAAAATATCCACTGACTTGGCCTCAACAGCCCTCTGTGGCAATGAGTTCCACAGATTCACCACCCTCTGACTAAAGAAGTTCCTCCTCACCTCCTTTCTAAAAGAGCGCCCTTTAATTCTGAGGCTGTGCCCTCTGGTCCTAGACTCTCCCACCAGTGGAAACATCCTCTCCACATCCACTCTATCCAAGCTTTTCACTATTCTGTAAGTTTCAATGCGGCCCCTCACTCCCCCTTATTCTTGTAAACTCCAGCGAATACAGGCCCAGTGTCGTCAAACGCTCATCATATGCTAACCTACTCATTCCAGGGATCATTCTGTTGAACCTCCTGTGGACAGTCTCCAGAGCCAGCACATCCTTCCTCAGATACGGGGCCCAGATTTTCTCTCCGTGCTTGCTCCAAATGTCAGCCTGGCCAGCGGCTAACAGCGCCCCCAGCATTACATCTCTTTTTTTTTTGGTATTCTCTAAAAGTCTCCGAAAGTCTAAAAAAAAGTCTCCAGCTTACTTTTTCATTTTTCTTATTTCTATATCTTTTGGCCACACTACTTTGGTAGTTTAGGGGACTTCCGTTGGGTCTTTCTCGATCTATCTTTTCATTTTCCACTTTTTTTGCCTCCTTGTGTTCTTTTTCCTTTCTCATAGTTTAGGCTATTGAACCTGAACAGTAACTGTATAATTTTAGATGCCGAATGTTCTATCTGTACAGTTGCTTCAAATAAAAAATAAATAAAAAGTTGGGCGCGTCCAAACTCACCACGATCTCGGCCGCGGGCTTGGTCACCGTGGGCAGGACGTAGACGCATTCAGTTGGGAAGTCGCCCTTCTGCTTGGTCCTCTCGTTCACCCCATGAGCCCAGCCACAGCTCATCACTTGCTCTCCAGTGTCCTGGTCCAGGACAATCAGGTCTCCCTTCAGGAAGCTCAGGAAGGTCAGGTCATCTCCCACTGTGTGGACAACAAAGCAATCAGCGACCCACTCACACGGAGGCGGGTTCAGGCAACGTGCCCCAGGCAAGGCAGCTGGGACTTGTCGCTCCAACACAATACATTATTACGCTGGAACTTTATTTACCCCAGGAGGGAAATTAGACAATAGACAATAGGTGCAGGAGTAGGCCATTCGGCCCTTCGAGCCAGCACCGCCATTCAAAGTGATCATGGCTGATCATCCCCAATCAATACCCCGTTCCTGCCTTCTCCCCATATCCCCTGACTCCGCTAACTTTAAGAGCCCTATCTAGCTCTCTCTTGAAAGTATCCAGAGAACCGGCCTCCACCGCCCTCTGAGGCAGAGAATTCCACAGACTCACAACTCTCTGTGTGAAAAAAGTGTTTCCTCGTCTCCGTTCTAAATGGCTCACCCTTTATTCTTAAACTGTGGCCCCTGGTTCTGGACTTCCCCCAACATCGGGAACATGTTTCCTGCCTCTAGCGTGTCCAAACCCTTAATCTTATATGTTTCAATGAGATTCCTTCTCATCCTTCTAAACTCCAGAGTGTACAAGCCCAGCTGCTCCATTCTCTAGTGGACTACATTGACATTGACAGACATAAAACACAACAAGATACATGAAACATCAAGTGATGTGTGGAAAGTCCAGGATTGTGGATATGCAAAGATTGGGATGGGGGGGGGGGGGGGGGGGGGGGGGGGGGGGGCGTGGGGGGTCAGTCTATCCAACGACAGAAGGGGGAGGAGTTGTTCACCCTTTAAGTGTGAGGCTGTGACCTCCGCTACTAGACTCTCCCACCAGTGGAAACATCCTTTCCACATCCTCTCTCTCTCTATGGTCAAGCCAGGTCTGGTCACCCTGTTACAGGAAGGATGTTGTTAAGCTGGAAAGAGGGCAGAGAAGATTTACAAGGATGTTGCCAGGACATGAGGGCCTGAGCTCTAGGCAGAGGTTGGGCAGGCTAGGACTTTATCCCCTTCTCTTGCTTGCAGCTGCATAGAGTCATACAAGACTGAATCTGGCCCTTCAGCCCATCTTGCCCATGGCAACCAAAATGCCCCGTCTATACTAGTCCCGCCTGCCCACTTGAAACATAGAAAATATGTATTTGAGGAAGGACATTCGTGCTATTGAGGGAGTGCAGCGTAGGTTCACCAGATTAATTCCCAGGATGGCGGGACTGTCATATGTTGATAGAATGGAGCGGCTGGGCTTGTATACAGTGGAATTTAGATGGATGAGAGGCAATCTTATTGAAACATTATTAAGGGATTGGACACGCTAGAGGCAAGAAACATGTTCCCGATGTTGGGGTAGTTCAGAACCAGGGGCCACAGTTTAAGAATAAAGGGTAAGCCATTTAGGACTGAGATGAGGAAAAACCTTTTTCTCACAGAGAGCTGTGAGTCTGTGGAATTCTCTGCCACAGAAGGCAGTGGAGGCCGGTTCTCTGGATACTTTCAAGAGAAAGCTAGACAGGGCTCTTAAAAATAGCGGAGTCAGGGGATATGGGGAGAAGGCAGGAACGGGTTGTGGATGATCAGCCATGATCACATTGAATGGCGGTGCTGGCTCGAAGGGCCGAATGGCCTACTCTTGCACCTATTGTCTATTGGCCCTTTGTGCCAGCACCGCCATTCAATGTGATCATGGCTGATCATCCACAATCAGTACCCTGTTCCTGCTTTCTCCCCATATCCCCTGATTCCTTTAGCCCTCAGAGCTAAATCTAACTCTCTCTTGAATACATCCAGTGAACCGGCCTCCACTGCCTTCTGTGGCAGGGAATTCCACACATTCACAACTCTCTAGGTGAAAAGGTTTTTTCCTCATCTCAGTCCTAAATGGCCTCCCCCTTATTCTTAAACTGTGGCCCCTGGTGCTGGACTCCCCCAAGATGGGGAACATGTTTCCTGCCTCTAGCGTGTCCAATCCATTATACATTTTATATTTCTGCATGTTTCACTTCTCCCATATCCCAACTATAGTTCAGGTTCAAGTTCAAGTTCAAGGATTTCTCACATGCACCATAAGGTGCAGTGAAATGTAATTAACCTTGCAGCGTTACAATTACAATACACAACATAATTCAACATAGACATCCACTACATCATTCTTCACTGTGGTGGAAGACAACACAATCCTCCTCCTCCCTTGTTCACCCGTGGTCGGGGCCCTGACCCTCCATAGTCACCACTATCTCAGATTATACCCCCATGATTCCCCTACTCTGGGTAAAAGACACTGTGCATTCACCTTATCTATTCCTCTCATGATTTTTTACCTCTGTAAGATCACCCCTAATCCTCCCGCGCTCCAAGGAGTAAAGTCCTAGCTTGCCCAACCTCTCCCTATATCTCAGTGCCCTCGAGTCCTGGCAACATCCTCGTAAATTTTATCTGCCCCCTTTCAAGCTTTACAACCATTGGGTGGCGCAGCGGTAGAGTTGCTGCCTTACAGCGAATGCAGCACCGGAGACCCGGGTTCGATCCCGACTACGGGTGCTGTCTGTACAGAGTTTGTACCTCCTCCCCGTGATCTGCGTGGGTTTTCTCTGAGATCTTTGGTTTCCTCCCACACTCCAAAGACGTACAGGTTTGTAGGTTAATTGGCTTGGTAAGTGTAAAAATTGTCCCAAGTGTGTTGTGTGTGAGTAGGATAGTGTAAATGCGCGGCGATCGCTGGTCGGCACGGACCCGGTGGGCCGAAGGGCCTGTTTCTGCGCTGTATCTCTAAACTAAACTAAACATCCTTCCTCTAGTGCAGATGAGTATGGATGAGAAAATTCATGACACCAAAGAGTCCGAGACCCTTCAGCCCAACATGCCCTATCTACACTAGTCCCACCCCGACCAACATGCCCCATCTATACTAGTCCCACCCCGACCAACATGCCCTATCTACACTAGTCCCACCCGACCAACATGCCCCATCTATACTAGTCCCACCCCGACCAACATGCCCCATCTACACTAGTCCCACCCCGACCAACATGCCCCATCTACACTAGTCCCACCCCGACCAACATGCCCCATCTACACTGGTCCCACCTCGACCAACATGCCCCATCTATACTAGTCCCACCCCGACCAACATGCCCCATCTACACTAGTCCCACCCAACCAACATGCCCCATCTACACTAGTCCCACACCGACCAACTTGGCCCATCTACACTAGTCCCACACCGACCAACATGCCCCATCTATACTAGTCCCACCCCGACCAACATGCCCCATCTATACTAGTCCCACACCGACCAACATGCCCCATCTACACTAGTCCCACCCCCAACATGCCCCATCTATACTAGTCCCACCCCGACCAACACGCCCCCTCTACACTAGTCCCACACCGACCAACATGCCCCATCTATACTAGTCCCACCCCGACCAACATGCCCCATCTACACTAATCCCACCTGCCTGTGTTCGGCCCATATCCCTCTAAACCTATCCTATCCATGTACCAGTCGAAATGTATCTTAAACGTTGTGATGGTACCTGCCTCAACCACCTCCATACACCCACCATCTACCTCATTGAAGACCCTCAGACTATCTTTGATTGGACTTTACTGGCTGTATCTTGTACACCGTACCCTGTGGCGCAGCGGTAGAGTTGCTGCCTTACAGCGAATGCAGCGCCGGAGACCCGGGTTTGATCCCGACTACGGGCGCTGTCTGTACGGAGTTTGTACGTTCTCCCCGATCTATTCCACCAAAACCGAGCGCAATGCTCTAAATATGGACAGGGACAAAGTGCTGGAGTAACTCAGCGGGACAGGCAGCATCTCTGGAGAGAAGGAATGGGTGACGTTTCGGGTCAAGATCCTTCTTTAGACCGAGCACCCGGAGAAAACCCACGCAGGTCACGGGGAGAAGTTACAAACGGTACAGACAGCGCCCGTAGTCAGGATCGAACCCGGGTCTCTGGCGCTGTGAGGTTCTGTGGAGCAAAATCGAGCTCTGATGGAGGTGTACAAAATCACGAGAGGAATGGAAACCGCGTGAAGTCTCTCCCCCCCCCTCCCCTCCCCCCCCCCCCCCCACCCCCCACCCCCACACCTACAGGGGTTCGGGTTATCCTGCAGAGCCACAACGAACTTTGACCTCATCCTCAAGCCCTCGAGGAAGGTGACCACAAGGTCGCGGATGTCCTCTGCATTGTTGGAGGTGAAGGTGTATTCGTCACCTTTAATGGTGGCCAGGGTGAAGCTCTGCCCTTGCATCTTACCGCCCCTGAAATGCAACAGAAACAAAGATCTCTCAGCAGCGTCAGTCAGCCCAGACCGTCTGACAAGCCAACCTCCCTGCCTTCGAAGGTAGACACAAAACGCTGGAGTAACTCAGCTGGACAGGCAACATTTTCTGGAGAGAAGGAATGAACGGGTGACGCTTCGGGTCAATAGATAGGTGCAGGAGGAGGCCATTCGGCCCTTCGAGCCAGTACCGCCATTCAATGTGATCATGGCTGATCATCCACAATCAGTACCCCGTTCCTGCCTTCTCCCCATATCCCATGACTCCGCTATTTTTAAGAGCCCTATCTAGCTCTCTCTTGAAACCCTTCCTCAGTGGGACTCGACCTGAAACGTCACCCCAATTCCTTCTCTCCAGAGATGCCGCCTGTTGCGCTGAGTTACTCCAGCATTTTGTGTCTATCTTCCATTTAAACCAGCATCTGCAGTTCTTTCCTATTCCCTTCCATTGACTCCATCTACACCTCACGCTGCCTCACCAAGGCCAGCAGCATCATCAAAGACAAGTCGCACCCCGGCCACTCCCTCTTTTCCCCTCTCCCATCGGCAAATGGTACAGAAGTGTGAAAACGCACACCTCCAGATTCAGCGACAGTTTCTTTCCAGCTGTTATCAGGCAACTGAATCATCCTACCACAACCAGAGAGCAGTGCTGAACTACTATCCCTTGGACTATCAGACTTTACTGGCTTTACCTTGCACTGAACGTTATTCCCTTATCATGTATCTGTACACTGTAAATGGATCGATTGGAATCATGTATTGTCTTTCTGCTGACTGGATAACACGCAACAAAAGCTTTTCACTGTACCCCGGTACATGTGACAATAAACTAAACTAAATTGAAAGTTTTGCTCAGCTACTGACTATCTTTATGCCCATCCAAACTTTGGAGATATCTACCTGACTGGCAAACACCAAGGCTGAAAACAAGACACGAGGAATTACATGTATAGGGCTCTTAAAGATAGCGGAGTCAGAGGATAGGGGGAGAAGGCAGGAACGGGGTACTGATTGGGGATGATCAGCCATGATCACACTGAATGGCGGTGCTGGCTTGAAGGGCCGAATGGCCTACTCCTGCACCTATTGTCTATTGTCGATTATCTCTCTACATCACCGTCTATATCTCTAGTTTCCCTTTTCCTAGACTCTCAGTCTGAAGAAGGGTCTCGACCCGAAACGTCACCTATTCCTTTTCTCCAGACACTCTGCCTGTCCCGCTGAGTTACTCCAGCTTTTTTGTGTTAATCTTCGATTTAAACCAGCACCTGCAGTTCCTTCCTACACATATCCCTCCTGGTTTACCTGCTTGGTACTCACCTGCTGCTGGTCACAGCCGTGATTTCGGGGAAGGAAAGTTCCAGAAGGACTTGCTCCTGTTCGTCGACGAAGTAAACACCAGTCCAGTTGACGGCAACAATCACGTCGTTTTTCGGCAGGCTTGGTCCTGAGGGCAAGACCAGTCATTAAATGGAACGTGGTTTCCCTTCCAGAGATGGCAGAGATACAGAGATTCTTCAATAGTTCGGGCAGCAGGGGTTTGGATGGGACTTGTTGGTCAGTGTGGACAAATGGGCCTGTTTCCATGCTGCCTGTATGACTCTATGATGCCTGGACACCAGTTCTATCCTACACACCCTAGGGACAATTTACAGAAGCAATCTATATTACTAAATCTCTGATCTTGACCACTTTTGGCCCACTGTGCTGCGATTTCCGAGAGAATGCCACCACCTACAGCCGTCATTTTTGGCCACCTCGCTCAGAGCCCCCCTCTGCCTTCCGGGACCGGAGGATTTTCCCATCGATGAAAAACCAGAGAGATATTAATGTTTTTTAAAAATTCGCCATTCTCTCTGCTGCCCCTGCTGGCGGCAGGGGGGAGGGACTATAAAACCTGGAAGTGTAGTCCCTCACTCAGTCTCTGCCAGACCCAGGAAGCGAGAGGGTCACGGCTCCCTGAGCTGCGAATAACACTGAACGCATGTCTACTCCACGGTGAGTCCCCTCGATGCGGCTGTAAAGTGGCTGCTGCCCAATTGTTTGCCTCGCCTTTTAAAAAAGTTTGTGTTCACAAAATAAATTTTGGTTGTCGGGTGGCTGCAGCCCAATTGTTTGCCTTGGCTTGGCTTTTAAAATTGTTGCAACAGTTGGCTGCCAGCCCAAGAATCCATTCGGCCCACAATGTCTATACTAGCCCTCTGGAAACCAGTACCTTTGGCCTGCAACACCCATACTAGTGCAACAGAAAGCCCCCCCAATATTGGAATTGGTGGGGAGGTGGATAATTGCATTGGTGACCAGCCCTCCCGTGTGATGCTGGGACACAACGGGTCCCACTTAGTCTAGTATATATATGTAAACCTGTACGTCTTTGGAGTGTGGGAGGAAGCTGGAGCACCCGGAGAAAACCCATGCAGGTCACAGGGAGAACGTGCAAACTCCGTACAGACAGCGCCCGCAGTCGGGAGGGAACCCGGGTCTCTTGCGCTGTAAGTCAGTAACTTTACCGCTGCGCCACCGTGCCACCCCATGGTACATGTACAGGAAAGGTTTAGAGGGATGTGGGCCAAATGCAGGCAGGTGAGTCTAGTGTAGATGGGGCATGTAGGTCGGCCTGGGCAAGGTGGGCCGAAGGGCCTGTTTCTGTGCCGTGTGATTCGCTGACTAAAACCAACCTGAGAACTTGAAGGCCTCGTAGAATCGGGAGAACAGCAATGGCCATTTGAAACGAGCAAAGTCCACGACCTCCTCCTTCACCTTCTGAGGGTCCATTCTCTTCTGAGTATAAACCCCCTGGAGAGGTGAAAGGCAGCATAAATGGAGGATGAGTGAAAACACACACACTTTACACGTCAACAGTCTTGCCCAAGCACACTGGAGATTGTGGACACAAGAACAACATGGTTCACAAAGTGCTGGAGAAACTCAACGGTTCAGGTAGCATCGCTAGAGGACACAAATAGGTGATGTTTTGGGTCAGGAGCCTCCTTCAGACTGACTTAGTTCAGTTTAGTTTAGAGAGACAGTGTGGAAACAGGCTCTTTGGCCCACCGTGTCCGTGCCGACCAGCGATCCCCCCGTACATTAGCTCTGTCCTACACACCAGGGATAATGCACAGAAGCCAACTCACCTACAAACCTGCACGTCTTTGGAGTGTGGGAGTACACCGGAGCACCTGGATAAAACCCACATGGTCACTGGGAGAACGTGCAAACTCCATATGGACAGCACCCGTAGTCAGGATCGAACCCGGGTCCCTGGCGCTGAAATGCAGCAACTCTATCGCATCACCACCGTGCTGTGCTGTGCTGTACTGGCACACCTGGATAGTTGAAGGTCATAGTGGTAGGGAAGAGACTAAAGGGCCTGTCCCACTTACGCGATTATTTCGGCGACTTGCCGGCACCCGTCATAGTCACAGCAGGTGGCCGACAATCTTCAACACGTTGAAAATCCAGCGGCGACCAGAACAAGGTTACGATTCTTTGGACGATTACTCACGACCGTACAGGCGTCACCCCCGCGACAGGGCAACACGGTAGTGAGTTGCCTCACAGCACCAGCGACGCAGGTTCGACCCCGACCTCGGGTGCTGTCTGCGTGGAGTTTGCACGTTCTCCCTGTGACAACGTGGATTTCTTCCCACATCCCAGAGGCATGTGGTTTTGTAGGTTAATCGACCCATGCAAATTGCCCCAAGAATGTCGGGGGCTGATGTAAAAGTGGGCTAAATAGAACTAGAGTGAACGGGTGGGTGATCGATGATCAACGTAGACTCGATGGGCCGAAGGGCCTGATTCCATGCTGCTTCTCTGCACTAAGTAGCTGTGAACTTGTATAGACTACATCTTTGGTTGTACTGACTGAAAACAAATAACAGACTGAGTGTTTTGCATTATTATAGTTACCTAGTATTGTATCAATTGATTGTATTTCTGATTATTATATTTCATATGTGCGTCATTTCATTTATCAGCCTGATAAGCTCCAACAATAAACATTTCATTGTTCTTTCATCCTCCCTCCACCCACACAATCAGTCTGAAGAAGGGTCCCGACCCTAAACGTCACCTGTCCATGTTCCCCAGAGATGTTGCCCGACCCGCTGAGTTACTCCAGCACTTTGTGTGGGAAGGAACTGCAGATGCTGGTTTAAACTGAAGATAGACACAAAAAAAGCTGAAGTAACTCAGCGGGACAGGCAGCATCCCTGGAGGGAAGGAATGGGTGAGAGGTCTGAAGAAGGGTCTCCACCCAAAACGCTACCTATTCCTTTGTTCCAGAGATGCTGCCTGTCCCGCTGAGTTACTCCAGCATTTTGTTGGTTTGTCGGTAAACATCTTCTGCTTGCGAATGAAACATAAATAAACCAAAGTAATAGTTAGATTGTCGATAGTTAGTTAGATAGTTAGTTGTTGTCTCTGTTGGCGTCAATGTCTGCCAGGCCCTGACACAGTTCCATGTGGTGGGTGGTAGAGCGGGCACCCAGACATGACATGGTTGGCTGTGTGTTGTTCTGCTCCACATTCACAGGCTGGGCTGTGGCGGAGGGAGCCCCCATCTCCACACGCTGGCATTGAAACGCCCAACTCCAGTACGTGAGAGTTATGTGAGATGTACAAATGGGAATTTCAACACGATCGAGACAATGGCTGGAACCGATTCTTGATTAGTACGGGTGTCAAGGGTTACGGGGAGAAGGCATAGAGAATGGCGTTGAGATGGAGAGACAAATCAGCCGTGATCGCAGGTTGGAGTAGACTTGATGGGCCGAATGGCCTAATCCTGGTCCGAGAATGTATAGAAGAGGCAACAAGCGACGCACCTTTTTGTGAGCCGCTACGATGTACTGTGCCCACTTCTCGATAGTTTTGGAAGAGTTGACTTCTCGGTCGGGAATGTAAGAAGGAATCAGGCTCATCAGCCGCTCCAGAATGATCTCCGAGCCGTAGTCCACGTAATATTGCTGGGAGGCAAGTTCAGCAAGGTCTTCCTCCTAAAGGGAAGGAAAGGAGAGCAGCCGGCATGGGTGGAGGTGTGGGCTGGTG